>NW_026600472.1:175000-245259 GCF_029448725.1 Salvelinus fontinalis
TGATTTATCGGGAATTATTGTGCTGCTCTTTGCTCCAGAGAGTTTACTATTGATGTGTGGAGTTGAAATGGCTTTTTCAAGAGAAGAGGGAGATAGGGGCTTCACAGACGACACAGACAGTCCTCTCATCAGCCAGACACAGCCCCCCTACGCTTTATAGACCTTAATTTCATTTGGCCAGCTTCTTTTCTTTTTCTGAGACACAAACACACACAGGCGTGCATTCACGTATACGTACACACAGACACACATACACACACGCACAGACACACACACAGACACACATCAAAGATGCACAGACAAGTGCACAAACATCAGTGGTGGAAAAAGTACTCAATTGTCATACTTAAGTAAAAGTAAGGATACCTTAACAGAAAATGACAAGTGAAAGTCACCCAGTAAAATACTACTTGAGTAAAAGTCTAAAAGTATTTCGTTTTAAATATACTTAAGTATCAAATGTAAATGTTATTGCTAAAATATACTTTGTAATTCCTTATATTCAACAAACCAGATGGCCCGATTTTCTTTTTTTCTTTACAGATAGCCAGATGCACACCCCAACAATAATTTACAAACGAAGCATGAGTGTTTAGTGAGTCCAGATCAGGCAGTAGGGACGACCAGGCATGTTCTCTTGATAAGTGCCTGAAGTGTGCCATTTTCCTGTCCTGCTAAGCATTCAACATGTAACGAGTACTTTTGGGTGTCAGGGAAAATGTATGAAGTAAAAAATGCATTATTTTCTTTAGCAATGTAGTGAAGTGAAAGTAAAATTTGTCGAAAATATAAATAGTAAAGTAAAGTACAGATACCCCAAAAAACGACTTAAGTAATACATTAAATTATTTTTACTTAAATACTTTACACCACTGCCATGCATACAGTATACACACGTCAGGCACATATTACAAACAAACATATTCTGTCCTTTCTCCCTTCCTGGTAGTTTGGAATCCCCAGGGAGACTTTTTGCTTAGAGGTATTAGCTAATTATTACAATTAGTTAAAACCTTTACTTAATACCCATCCCGGATCCGGGATCCTCCTCATCAAAAAAGCTGACTAGCATAGCCTAGCCTAACGGGACAGGGATATCATATAATATAATTTTCATGAAATCACAAGTCCAATACAGCAAATGAAAGATAAACATCTTGTGAATCCAGCTATCATTTCCGATTTTTAAAATGTTTTACAGCGAAAACACAATATGTATTTCTATTAGCTAACCACAATAGCCAAACACACAATCGCATATTTTCACCATGTTTCCACCGCATAGGTAGCTTTCACAAAACCGACAAAATAGAGATAAAATTTGTCACTAACCAAGAAACAACTTCATCAGATGACAATCTTATAACATGTTATACAATACATTTATGTTTTGTTTGAAAATGTGCATATTTGAGGTATAAATCATAGTTTTACATTGCAGCCACAATCACAAATAGCACCAAAGCAGCCAGAATAATTACAGAGAGCAACGTGAAATACATAAATACTCATCATAACACATTTATGAAAAATACATGGTGTACAGCAAATGAAAGATAAACATAGAAAGATAGAGATATTTTGGACACTCACCTAATCTGACCAAAGAACTTATCATAAACTTTACATAAAAATACTTGTTGTATGGCAAATGAAAGATACACTGGTTCTTAATGCAACCGCTGTGTTAGATTTATTAAAATAACTTTACCATAACATACAGCTTGCGTTATTGCGAGACAGCTCTCACCAAAACGGCGGAGAATAGGACTCAACATTTTACACAGAAATACGAAATAACATCATAAATGTTTTCTTACTTTTGTTGAGCTTCCATCAGAATGTTGTACAAGGAGTCCTTGGTCCAGAATAAATCGTTGTTTGGTTTTAGAATGTCCATTTCTTCTGTCGAATTCGCGCCACAATGCTAGCCAAGGTTGCTAACATTCCCATCCTCTCTTGGCGCAAAGAACGGAAAACTCCAAAAGTCCCAATAAACGTGCGTTGGGAGCCCTGTCAGTGTTTGGAACTAGGTCCTGGTGGAGTGGTGCGTTGGGAGCCCTATCAGTGTTTGTGGAAAGACAGGCTGATTAGGGAGGAGGTGAGGCACATGTTTTCTCCTTTACCTCCATCCCTCCATCTATCCCTCTATATATCTGCCTGCCTACCTCTCGTTTTTAATGAGCCACACGACCGGCTTTACTCTACCTGCCATGGATGAAGGGAGAGAGAGCGAGAGAGATGGGGGAGATAGTTGGAGGGAGTGGGAAAGAGGGTGGGTGAGAGAGAGGGAGAGAGAGAGAGGGAGAGAGTGAAAGAGAGAGGAGGCTGGCTTCAGACTTCACAAACACAGGTTATACTGCAGTTCCAGCCCAGTGTCTGCTACAGCACATCAAAGAGAGTAATGCCAGGTGAGGGGAACACAAGCTGGCAAATGAGTTCTGAACAGAGAGAGAGAGAGAGCGGTAACATGAAGGGGGGATCAACAGAGAGAGGATACACAGTGAAGAGGAAGGGTGAGGGCAGGGCGACTGACAGGCAGGCAGGCAGGCAGGCAGGCAGGCAGGCAGGCAGGCACACAGACAGACAGACAGACAGACAGACAGACAGACAGACAGACAGACAGACAGACAGACAGACAGACAGACAGACACAAGCCACCACACATCCTCAGGATTATTTCTCTATATTAGTACTATTTCTATATTTATTGTGATATTGTCATGAACATATCATGGGGGTGGTGGTGGTGCACTTAGGACATAGGACACAGGAGTACTACTCCTCCATAGCAGTACTTTGTAGGTAGGAAACGCAGAATCACACCAGAGAGCTTCTGAAATAATCATCACCAGATCTGTTCTATACTGAGTCATGGGGTCAGAGAGAGAGAGAGAGAGTCAGAGATAGAGAGAGAGGTAGAGAGAGAGAGAGAGGTAGAGAGAGAGAGAGAGAGAGTCAGAGATAGAGAGAGAGGTAGAGAGAGAGAGAGAGAGAGAGGTAGAGAGAGAGAGAGAGGTAGAGGTAGAGGTAGAGGTAGAGAGAGAGAGAGAGAGAGAGAGAGAGAGAGAGAGAGAGAGAGAGAGAGAGAGAGAGAGAGAGAGAGGTAGAGAGAGAGAGAGAGAGAGAGAGAGAGATGCAGTGAAGCCTTAGAGACCAAGGGTGAGAGTCTAAATCTTTCATCCTTCTCCCGGATCAGAAATTCTTGGCTGGATTATCAGCTCTAAACCCTGACAAGGGCATCTGGTGCAGTGTGACAGACAGACAGACAGACAGACAGACAGACAGGCAGACAGCCAGACAGGCAGATAGGCAGACAGCCAGACAGGCAGACAGGCAGACAGGAGGATATAGGTCGTTATCAATAAAACGTCACAATACAGTGCAGAGCGTTTGGTTTGGCTGCTGGGGGGCAAGGAGACCTCCAGCTCCGCTAAAACCATTGACAACTACGTGCTGTAATATCATCACCTCTTAAATAGCATAGCATACACATTTCAGATTTGTCACGCCCTGACCTTAGAGATCCTTTTGATTCTCTATTTGATTAGGTCAGGGTGTGACTAGGGTGGGCAATCTATGGTTTCTATTTCTTTGTTGGCTGGGTATTGTTCCCAATCAGAGGCAGCTGTCTATCGTTGTCTCTGATTGGGGATCATACTTAGGCAGCCTTTTTTCCATCTGTAGTTTGTGGGATCTTGTTTTTGGTACTGTGCTGTTTAGCCCTACTAGACGTTACGTTTCATTTTGTATTTGTTGTTTTTTCAGTGTTCATTTAATAAATTATAATGTACGCCCACCACGCTGCACCTTGGTCCGATCCTTCCATCGACGAACGTAACAAGATTATTCCACATTTAGCTCATTAGAGTTATACAGGAAGTAACTGCATGCTTTTTATGATCAGTAAACATCAATTAATCATGTCATTTCAGATGCATGTGGTTCGCCTATCCATTTGGCATGTAGCTAGCTAGCTAAGCAAACAACATGTGTCATTTAGCTTGCTTCATCAGAAATTAGGCTTTTGGAAAGAGCTTGAAATCGACAAGTCCTCGTCCTGGTAAAGTTGTCAGTCAGAATGCTGTCCTCCCCACCATAGATGGCAAGCAAATCAAACAATATTTCGATATAGCCATCTAGTTTGCCCCCTGAAAGTTAGCTTGTTAACTAGCCATGTTGACGTGATCTGTTATTAGCTAGCTAGTCAATTTGACGTGGTCCGTCAATCAATGTAGCCTATTGTGTCTGTCAGCAGCAATGGTAATTAAACACTGTTGAAAAGGGGATCATGTTAGCTAACTTCACTTGGTAGGCCTACGTTGGTTGGAGAAAAAAGTACATTAGGTTTACTTACCACTATATTTAGCCAACTGTACAAAGTTTCTACCGGTAGCTTGCAAAGTAAATGTTATCAGCTGACGGTAACGTTACATTGGCAAATGCGCCCTTCTGCTGCTTGACAGGCAGAGCCCACAAAGGATGAAAAATGAACCTTAACCACTCATACTTCTCAGGTATAGTTCACTTTTATATTATATCACTGAAATATCCAATTAATGGTGGCCAATATTGAGCGATATTGTGAGGCTACCCTCGGGTATCTGAAATGAAATGATCCATTGATGTTTACTGATCATGAAAGGCATGCAGTTACTTGCTGTAAAACTCTGATGATAGAGCTAAACATGGAATCATCTGTGTAGTTATGGCTCTTTAAGACGTGATGATATTACAACCAAATAGTTAACATTTATTTAACTATCTCTTGAAAACGGCACCCAATATTAATTTGATTTAAAATAAAATGCATTTCCACACTGCTCTAGTAGTCTATGTGAAGGTGTGTGTATTGTGTTGTGTACATTGTGTTGTGCTGTGTTGTGTTGTGCAGTGTTGTGTTGTGCAGTGTTGTGTTGTGCAGTGTTGTGTTGTGTTGTAGTGTATTGTGTTGCATTGTGTTCTGTTGTATTGTGTTGGTTTGTGTTGTAATGTGTTGTGGTGTATTGTGTTGTGTTGTGGTGTATTGTCTTGTCTTGTGTTGTGTTGTGTTGTGTTGTGTTGATTTGTGTTGTGTTGTATTGTATTGTGTTGCATTGTGTTGTGGTGTATTGTGGTGTATTATGTTGTGTTGTGTTGTATTGTATTGTATTGTATTGTGTTGTGTTGTGGTGTATTGTATTGTGTTGCATTGTGTTGTGGTGTCTTGTGGTGTATTATGTTGTGTTGTGTTGTATTGTATTGTGGTGTATTGTGTTGTGGTGTATTGTATTGTGTTGCATTGTGTTGTGGTGTGTTGTGTTGTATTGTATTGTGGTATATTGTATTATGTTGTATTGTGTTGTATTATGTTGTGGTGTATTGTGTTGTATTGTGTTGCATTGTGTTGTGGTGTATTGTATTGTGTTGCATTGTGTTGTGGTGTATTGTATTGTGTTGCATTGTGTTGTGGTGTCTTGTGGTGTATTATGTTGTGTTGTGTTGTATTGTGTTGTGGTGTATTGTATTAATTTTTATTGTGTTGTGTTGTGTTGTATTGTGTTGTGGTGTATTGTGTTGTATTATGTTGTGGTGTATTGTGTTGTATTATGTTGTGGTGTATTGTGTTGTATTATGTTGTGGTGTATTGTGTTGTATTATGTTGTGGTGTATTGTGTTGTATTATGTTGTGGTGTATTGTGTTATGTTTTATTGTGTTGTGTTGTGGTGTATTGTGTTGTATTATGTTGTGGTGTATTGTGTTGTATTATGTTGTGGTGTATTGTATTGTGTTTTATTGTATTATGTTGTGGTGTATTGTGTTGTATTATGTTGTGGTGTATTGTATTGTGTTGTATTGTGTTATGTTGTGGTGTATTGTGTTGTATTATGTTGTTGTGTATTGTGTTGTATTATGTTGTGGTGTATTGTGTTGTATTATGTTGTGGTGTATTGTGTTGTATTATGTTGTGGTGTATTGTGTTGTATTATGTTGTGGTGTATTGTGTTGTATTATGTTGTGGTGTATTGTGTTGTATTATGTTGTGGTTTATTGTGTTGTATTATGTTGTGGTGTATTGTGTTGTATTATGTTGTGGTGTATTGTATTGTGTTATGTTGTGGTGTATTGTATTATGTTGTGGTGTATTGTATTATGTTTTATTATGTTGTGTTATTGTGTTGTATTTTGTTGTTGTGTATTGTGTTGTATTATGTTGTGTTGTTGTGTATTGTGTTGTATTATGTTGTTGTGTATTGTGTTGTATTATGTTGTTGTGTATTGTGTTGTATTATGTTGTTGTGTATTGTGTTGTATTATGTTGTTGTGTATTGTGTTGTATTATGTTGTGTTGTTGTGTATTGTGTTGTATTATGTTGTGTTGTTGTGTATTGTGTTTTATTGTGTTGTGTTGTTGTGTATTGTGTTGTATTATGTTGTGGTGTATTGTATTGTGTTATGTTGTGGTGTATTGTATTATGTTTTATTATGTTGTGTTGTTGTGTATTGTGTTGTATTATGTTGTTGTGTATTGTGTTGTATTATGTTGTGTTGTTGTGTATTGTGTTGTATTATGTTGTTGTGTATTGTGTTGTATTATGTTGTTGTGTATTGTGTTGTAATATGTTGTTGTGTATTGTGTTGTATTAT
This sequence comes from Salvelinus fontinalis, assembly GCF_029448725.1. Taxonomy (NCBI): domain Eukaryota; kingdom Metazoa; phylum Chordata; class Actinopteri; order Salmoniformes; family Salmonidae; genus Salvelinus; species Salvelinus fontinalis. Next base: position 181,629 of record NW_026600472.1, read on the forward strand.
GTTGTTGTGTATTGTGTTGTATTATGTTGTTGTGTATTGTGTTGTATTATGTTGTGGTGTATTGTGTTGTATTATGTTGTGGTGTATTGTGTTGTATTATGTTGTGGTGTATTGTGTTATGTTTTATTGTGTTGTGTTGTGGTGTATTGTGTTGTATTATGTTGTGGTGTATTGTGTTGTATTATGTTGTGGTGTATTGTGTTGTATTATGTTGTGGTGTATTGTGTTATGTTTTATTGTGTTGTGTTGTGGTGTATTGTATTGTGTTATGTTGTGGTGTATTGTATTATGTTGTGGTGTATTGTATTATGTTTTATTATGTTGTGTTGTTGTGTATTGTGTTGTATTATGTTGTTGTGTATTGTGTTGTATTATGTTGTGTTGTTGTGTATTGTGTTGTATTATGTTGTTGTGTATTGTGTTGTATTATGTTGTTGTGTATTGTGTTGTAATATGTTGTTGTGTATTGTGTTGTATTATGTTGTTGTGTATTGTGTTGTATTATGTTGTTGTGTATTGTGTTGTATTATGTTGTGTTGTTGTGTATTGTGTTGTATTATGTTGTGTTGTTGTGTATTGTGTTTTATTGTGTTGTGTTGTTGTGTATTGTGTTGTATTATGTTGTGTTGTTGTGTATTGTGTTATATTGTGTTGTGTTGTTGTGTATTGTATTATGTTTTATTGTGTTGTGTTTTGGTGTATTGTGTTATGTTGTATTGTGTTGTGGTGTATTGGGTTGTATTGTGTTGTATTGTGTTGTATTATTTTGTGGTGTATTGTATTATGTTGTATTGTGTTGTATTATGTTGTTGTGTATTGTGTTGTGTTGTATTGTGTTGTGGTGTATTGTGTTGTATTGTGTTGTGGTGTATTGTGTTGTATTGTGTTGTGATGTATTGTATTTCGTTTTATCGTATTGTGTTGTGGTGTATTGTATTGTGTTGTGGTGTATTGTATTGTGTTGTGGTGTATTGTGTTGTGTTGTGGTGTATTGTATTGTGTTGTGTTGTGGTGTATTGTGTTGTATTATGTTGTGGTGTATTGTATTTCATTTTATTGTATTATGTTGTGGTGTATTGTATTGTATTATGTTGTGGTGTATTGTGTTGTATTATGTTGTGGTGTATTGTGTTGTATTATGTTGTGGTGTATTGTGTTGTATTATGTTGTGGTGTATTGTGTTATGTTGTGGTGTATTGTGTTGTATTATGTTGTGGTGTATTGTGTTGTATTATGTTGTGGTGTATTGTGTTGTATTATGTTGTGGTGTATTGTGTTGTTGTGTATTGTGTTGTGGTGTATTGTGTTGTGTTGTGGTGTATTGTATTGTGTTGTGGTGTATTGTATTGTGTTGTATTGTCTTTTGATGTGTTGTGTGGTATTGTGTTGTGTTGTACTGTAATATGTTGTTGTGTGGTGTATTGTACTCTATTGTAGTGTATTGTATTGTAATATGTTGTATTGTGGTGTATTGTACTCTATTGTAGTGTATTGTATTATGTTGTATTGTGGTGTATTGTACTCTATTGTAGTGTATTGTATTATGTTGTATTGTGGTGTATTGTACTCTATTGTAGTGTATTGTATTATGTTGTATTGTGGTGTATTGTACTCTATTGTGGTGTGTTGTATTATGTTGTATTGTGTAGTATTGTATTGTGGGGTATTGTGGTGTTTTTATTGTGTTGTATTATATTGTTTTGTGTTGTCTTGTGGTGTATTGTCTTGTGGTGTGGCGTATTGTGTTGTCTTGTGGTGTATTGTATTATGTTGTATTGTGTTGTATTGTGTTGTATTATGTTGTGGTGTATTGTATTGTGTTATGTTGTGGTGTATTGTATTGTATTATGTTGTATTGTGTTGTATTGTGTTGTATTATGTTGTGGTATATTGTGTTGTATTATGTTGTGGTGTATTGTATTATGTTTTATTGTGTTGTATTGTGTTGTATTATGTTGTGGGGTATTGTGTTGTATTATGTTGTGGGGTATTGTGTTATGTTGTGGTGTATTGTGTTATGTTGTGATGTATTGTGTTATGTTGTGGTGTATTGTGTTGTATTGTGTTGTATTGTGTTGTATTATGTTGTGGTGTATTGTATTATGTTGTATTGTGTTGTATTATGTTGTTGTGTATTGTGTTGTGTTGTATTGTGTTGTGGTGTATTGTGTTGTATTGTGTTGTGCTGTATTGTGTTGTATTGTGTTGTGGTGTATTGTATTTCGTTTTATCGTATTGTGTTGTGGTGTATTGTATTGTGTTGTGGTGTATTGTATTGTGTTGTGGTGTATTGTGTTGTGTTGTGGTGTATCGTATTGTGTTGTGTTGTGGTGTATTGTGTTGTATTATGTTGTGGTGTATTGTATTTCATTTTATTGTATTATGTTGTGGTGTATTGTATTGTATTATGTTGTGGTGTATTGTGTTGTATTATGTTGTGGTGTATTGTGTTGTATTATGTTGTGGTGTATTGTGTTGTATTATGTTGTGGTGTATTGTGTTATGTTGTGGTGTATTGTGTTGTATTATGTTGTGGTGTATTGTGTTGTATTATGTTGTGGTGTATTGTGTTGTATTATGTTGTGGTGTATTGTGTTGTTGTGTATTGTGTTGTGGTGTATTGTGTTGTGTTGTGGTGTATTGTATTGTGTTGTGGTGTATTGTATTGTGTTGTATTGTCTTTTGATGTGTTGTGTGGTATTGTGTTGTTTTGTACTGTAATATGTTGTTGTGTGGTGTATTGTACTCTATTGTAGTGTATTGTATTGTAATATGTTGTATTGTGGTGTATTGTACTCTATTGTAGTGTATTGTATTATGTTGTATTGTGGTGTATTGTACTCTATTGTAGTGTATTGTATTATGTTGTATTGTGGTGTATTGTACTCTATTGTAGTGTATTGTATTATGTTGTATTGTGGTGTATTGTACTCTATTGTGGTGTGTTGTATTATGTTGTATTGTATTGTGTAGTATTGTGTTGTGGGGTATTGTGGTGTTTTTATTGTGTTGTATTATATTGTTTTGTGTTGTCTTGTGGTGTATTGTCTTGTGGTGTGGCGTATTGTGGTATATTGTGGTGTATTGTATTATGTTGTGTTGTGTTGTGTTGCATTGTGTTGTGGTGTATTTTGGTGTTTTTATTGTGTTGTATTATATTGTGGTGTGTTGTCTTGTGGTGTATTGTATTATGTTGTATTGTGTTGTATTGTGTTTTATTATGTTGTGGTGTATTGTATTGTGTTGTGTTGTGGTGTATTGTATTGTATTATGTTGTATTGTGTTGTATTGTGTTGTATTATGTTGTGGTATATTGTGTTGTATTATGTTGTGGTGTATTGTATTATGTTTTATTGTGTTGTATTGTGTTGTATTGTGTTGTGGGGTATTGTGTTGTATTATGTTGTGGGGTATTGTGTTATGTTGTGGTGTATTGTGTTATGTTGTGATGTATTGTGTTATGTTGTGGTGTATTGTGTTATGTTGTGGTGTATTGTGTTATGTTGTGTTGTGGTGTATTGTGTTATGTTGTGGTGTATTGTGTTATGTTGTATTGTGTTATGTTGTGGTTTATTGTGTTGTATTATGTTGTGGTGTATTGTATTGTGTTGTATTGTGTTGTGGTGTATTGTGTTGTATTATGTTGTGGTCTATTGTGTTGTATTATGTTGTGGTGTATTGTGTTGTATTATGTTGTGGTGTATTGTGTTGTATTATGTTGTGGTGTATTGTGTTATGTTTTATTGTGTTGTGTTGTGGTGTATTGTGTTGTATTGTGTTGTATTATGTTGTGGTGTATTGTGTTATATTACGTTGTGGTGTATTGTGTTGTATTATGTTGTGGTGTATTGTATTGTGTTGTATTGTATTGTATTGTGTTGTATTATGTTGTGGTATATTGTGTTGTATTATGTTGTGGTGTATTGTATTATGTTTTATTGTGTTGTATTGTGTTGTATTATGTTGTGGGGTATTGTGTTATGTTGTGGTGTATTGTGTTATGTTGTGATGTATTGTGTTATGTTGTGGTGTATTGTGTTGTATTGTGTTGTATTGTGTTGTATTATGTTGTGGTGTATTGTATTATGTTGTATTGTGTTGTATTATGTTGTTGTGTATTGTGTTGTGTTGTATTGTGTTGTGGTGTATTGTGTTGTATTGTGTTGTGCTGTATTGTGTTGTATTGTGTTGTGGTGTATTGTATTTCGTTTTATCGTATTGTGTTGTGGTGTATTGTATTGTGTTGTGGTGTATTGTATTGTGTTGTGGTGTATTGTGTTGTGTTGTGGTGTATTGTATTGTGTTGTGTTGTGGTGTATTGTGTTGTATTATGTTGTGGTGTATTGTATTTCATTTTATTGTATTATGTTGTGGTGTATTGTATTGTATTATGTTGTGGTGTATTGTGTTGTATTATGTTGTGGTGTATTGTGTTGTATTATGTTGTGGTGTATTGTGTTGTATTATGTTGTGGTGTATTGTGTTATGTTGTGGTGTATTGTGTTGTATTATGTTGTGGTGTATTGTGTTGTATTATGTTGTGGTGTATTGTGTTGTATTATGTTGTGGTGTATTGTGTTGTTGTGTATTGTGTTGTGGTGTAGTGTGTTGTGTTGTGGTGTATTGTATTGTGTTGTGGTGTATTGTATTGTGTTGTATTGTCTTTTGATGTGTTGTGTGGTATTGTGTTGTGTTGTACTGTAATATGTTGTTGTGTGGTGTATTGTACTCTATTGTAGTGTATTGTATTGTAATATGTTGTATTGTGGTGTATTGTACTCTATTGTAGTGTATTGTATTATGTTGTATTGTGGTGTATTGTACTCTATTGTAGTGTATTGTATTTTGTTGTATTGTGGTGTATTGTACTCTATTGTAGTGTATTGTATTATGTTGTATTGTGGTGTATTGTACTCTATTGTGGTGTGTTGTATTATGTTGTATTGTATTATGTTTTATTGTGTTATGTTGTGGGGTATTGTGGTGTTTTTATTGTGTTGTATTATATTGTTTTGTGTTGTCTTGTGGTGTATTGTCTTGTGGTGTGGCGTATTGTGGTATATTGTGGTGTATTGTATTATGTTGTGTTGTGTTGTATTGTGTTGTGGTGTATTTTGGTGTTTTTATTGTGTTGTATTATATTGTGGTGTGTTGTCTTGTGGTGTATTGTATTATGTTGTATTGTGTTGTATTGTGTTTTATTATGTTGTGGTGTATTGTATTGTGTTGTGTTGTGGTGTATTGTATTGTATTATGTTGTATTGTGTTGTATTGTGTTGTATTATGTTGTGGTATATTGTGTTGTATTATGTTGTGGTGTATTGTATTATGTTTTATTGTGTTGTATTGTGTTGTATTATGTTGTGGGGTATTGTGTTGTATTATGTTGTGGGGTATTGTGTTATGTTGTGGTGTATTGTGTTATGTTGTGATGTATTGTGTTATGTTGTGGTGTATTGTGTTATGTTGTGGTGTATTGTGTTATGTTGTGTTGTGGTGTATTGTGTTATGTTGTGGTGTATTGTGTTATGTTGTATTGTGTTATGTTGTGGTTTATTGTGTTGTGGTGTATTGTATTGTGTTGTATTGTGTTGTATTGTGTTGTATTATGTTGTGGTGTATTGTGTTGTATTATGTTGTGGTGTATTGTGTTGTATTATGTTGTGGTGTATTGTGTTGTATTATGTTGTGGTGTATTGTGTTATGTTGTGGTGTATTGTGTTGTATTATGTTGTGGTGTATTGTGTTGTATTATGTTGTGGTGTATTGTGTTGTATTATGTTGTGGTGTATTGTGTTGTATTATGTTGTGGTGTATTGTGTTATGTTTTATTGTGTTGTGTTGTGGTGTATTGTGTTGTATTGTGTTGTATTATGTTGTGGTGTATTGTGTTATATTACGTTGTGGTGTATTGTGTTGTATTATGTTGTGGTGTATTGTATTGTGTTGTATTGTATTGTATTGTGTTGTATTATGTTGTGGTATATTGTGTTGTATTATGTTGTGGTGTATTGTATTATGTTTTATTGTGTTGTATTGTGTTGTATTATGTTGTGGGGTATTGTGTTGTATTATGTTGTGGGGTATTGTGTTATGTTGTGGTGTATTGTGTTATGTTGTGATGTATTGTGTTATGTTGTGGTGTATTGTGTTGTATTGTGTTGTATTGTGTTGTATTATGTTGTGGTGTATTGTATTATGTTGTATTGTGTTGTATTATGTTGTTGTGTATTGTGTTGTGTTGTATTGTGTTGTGGTGTATTGTGTTGTATTGTGTTGTGCTGTATTGTGTTGTATTGTGTTGTGGTGTATTGTATTTCGTTTTATCGTATTGTGTTGTGGTGTATTGTATTGTGTTGTGGTGTATTGTATTGTGTTGTGGTGTATTGTGTTGTGTTGTGGTGTATTGTATTGTGTTGTGTTGTGGTGTATTGTGTTGTATTATGTTGTGGTGTATTGTATTTCATTTTATTGTATTATGTTGTGGTGTATTGTATTGTATTATGTTGTGGTGTATTGTGTTGTATTATGTTGTGGTGTATTGTGTTGTATTATGTTGTGGTGTATTGTGTTGTATTATGTTGTGGTGTATTGTGTTATGTTGTGGTGTATTGTGTTGTATTATGTTGTGGTGTATTGTGTTGTATTATGTTGTGGTGTATTGTGTTGTATTATGTTGTGGTGTATTGTGTTGTTGTGTATTGTGTTGTGGTGTATTGTGTTGTGTTGTGGTGTATTGTATTGTGTTGTGGTGTATTGTATTGTGTTGTATTGTCTTTTGATGTGTTGTGTGGTATTGTGTTGTGTTGTACTGTAGTATGTTTATGTGTGGTGTATTGTACTCTATTGTAGTGTATTGTATTGTAATATGTTGTATTGTGGTGTATTGTACTCTATTGTAGTGTATTGTATTATGTTGTATTGTGGTGTATTGTACTCTATTGTAGTGTATTGTATTATGTTGTATTGTGGTGTATTGTACTCTATTGTAGTGTATTGTATTATGTTGTATTGTGGTGTATTGTACTCTATTGTGGTGTGTTGTATTATGTTGTATTGTATTGTGTAGTATTGTGTTGTGGGGTATTGTGGTGTTTTTATTGTGTTGTATTATATTGTTTTGTGTTGTCTTGTGGTGTATTGTCTTGTGGTGTGGCGTATTGTGGTATATTGTGGTGTATTGTATTATGTTGTGTTGTATTGTGTTGTGGTGTATTTTGGTGTTTTTATTGTGTTGTATTATATTGTGGTGTGTTGTCTTGTGGTGTATTGTATTATGTTGTATTGTGTTGTATTGTGTTTTATTATGTTGTGGTGTATTGTATTGTGTTGTGTTGTGGTGTATTGTATTGTATTATGTTGTATTGTGTTGTATTGTGTTGTATTATGTTGTGGTATATTGTGTTGTATTATGTTGTGGTGTATTGTATTGTGTTATGTTGTGGTGTATTGTATTGTATTATGTTGTATTGTGTTGTATTGTGTTGTGGGGTATTGTGTTGTATTATGTTGTGGGGTATTGTGTTATGTTGTGGTGTATTGTGTTATGTTGTGATGTATTGTGTTATGTTGTGGTGTATTGTGTTATGTTGTGGTGTATTGTGTTATGTTGTGTTGTGGTGTATTGTGTTATGTTGTGGTGTATTGTGTTATGTTGTATTGTGTTATGTTGTGGTTTATTGTGTTGTATTATGTTGTGGTGTATTGTATTGTGTTGTATTGTGTTGTGGTGTATTGTGTTGTATTATGTTGTGGTGTATTGTGTTGTATTATGTTGTGGTGTATTGTGTTGTATTATGTTGTGGTGTATTGTGTTGTATTATGTTGTGGTGTATTGTGTTATGTTTTATTGTGTTGTGTTGTGGTGTATTGTGTTGTATTGTGTTGTATTATGTTGTGGTGTATTGTGTTATATTACGTTGTGGTGTATTGTGTTGTATTATGTTGTGGTGTATTGTATTGTGTTGTATTGTATTATGTTGTGGTGTATTGTGTTGTATTATGTTGTGGTGTATTGTATTGTGTTGTATTGTGTTATGTTGTGGTTTATTGTGTTGTATTGTGTTATGTTGTATTATGTTGTGTTGTTGTGTATTGTGTTGTATTATGTTGTGGTGTATTGTGTTGTATTATGTTGTGGTGTATTGTATTATGTTTTATTATGTTGTGTTTTTGTGTATTGTGTAGTATTATGTTGTTGTGTATTGTGTTGTATTATGTTGTGTTTTTGTGTATTGTGTTGTATTATGTTGTTGTGTATTGTGTTGTATTATGTTGTTGTGTATTGTGTTCTATTATGTTGTTGTGTATTGTGTTGTATTATGTTGTTGTGTATTGTGTTGTATTATGTTGTTGTGTATTGTGTTGTATTATGTTGTGTTGTTGTGTATTGTGTTTTATTGTGTTGTGTTGTTGTGTATTGTATTATGTTTTATTGTGTTGTGTTTTGGTGTATTGTGTTGTATTGTGTTGTGTTGTTGTGTATTGTGTTGTATTATGTTGTTGTGTATTGTGTTATGTTTTATTGTGTTGTGTTTTGGTGTATTGTGTTGTATTGTGTTGTGTTGTTGTGTATTGTGTTGTATTATGTTGTTGTGTATTGTGTTATGTTTTATTGTGTTGTATTGTGTTGTGTTGTGGTGTATTGTGTTGTATTGTGTTGTGGTGTATTGTGTTGTATTGTGTTGTGGTGTATTGTATTTCATTTTATCGTATTGTGTTGTGGTGTATTGTATTGTGTTGTGGTGTATTGTATTGTGTTGTGGTGTATTGTATTGTGTTGTGTTGTATTGTATTGTGTTGTGTTGTGTTGTATTGTGGTGTATTGTATTGTATTGTGTTGTGGTGTATTGTATTGTGTTGTGGTGTATTGTGTTGTGTTGTGGTGTATTGTATTGTGTTGTGTTGTGGTGTATTGTGTTATGTTGTATTGTGTTATGTTGTGGTGTATTGTATTATGTTTTATTGTGTTATGTTGTGGTGTATTATGTTGTATTATGTTGTGGTGTATTGTGTTATGTTGTATTGTGTTATGTTGTGGTGTATTGTGTTATGTTGTATTGTGTTATGTTGTGGTGTATTGTGTAATGTTGTATTGTGTTATGTTGTGGTTTATTGTGTTGTATTATGTTGTGGTGTATTGTGTTGTGTTGTGGTGTATTGTGTTGTGGTGTATTGGGTTGTGGTTTATTGTATTGTGTTGTGGTGTATTGTGTTGTGTTGTGGTGTATTGTATTGTGTTGTGGTGTATTGTATTGTGTTGTATTGTCTTTTGTTGTGTTGTGTGGTGTTGTGTTGTGTTGTACTGTAATATGTTGTTGTGTGGTGTATTGTACTCTATTGTGGTGTGTTGTATTGTAATATGTTGTATTGTGGTGTATTGTACTCTATTGTAGTGTATTGTATTATGTTGTATTGTGGTGTATTGTACTCTATTGTGGTGTGTTGTATTATGTTGTATTGTATTGTGTTGTATTATGTTGTGTTGTTGTGTATTGTGTTTTATTGTGTTGTGTTGTTGTGTATTGTATTATGTTTTATTGTGTTGTGTTTTGGTGTATTGTGTTGTATTGTGTTGTGTTGTTGTGTATTGTGTTGTATTATGTTGTTGTGTATTGTGTTATGTTTTATTGTGTTGTGTTTTGGTGTATTGTGTTGTATTGTGTTGTGTTGTTGTGTATTGTGTTGTATTATGTTGTTGTGTATTGTGTTATGTTTTATTGTGTTGTATTGTGTTGTGTTGTGGTGTATTGTGTTGTATTGTGTTGTGGTGTATTGTGTTGTATTGTGTTGTGGTGTATTGTATTTCATTTTATCGTATTGTGTTGTGGTGTATTGTATTGTGTTGTGGTGTATTGTATTGTGTTGTGGTGTATTGTATTGTGTTGTGTTGTATTGTATTGTGTTGTGTTGGGGTGTATTGTGTTGTATTGTGGTGTATTGTATTGTATTGTGTTGTGGTGTATTGTATTGTGTTGTGGTGTATTGTGTTGTGTTGTGGTGTATTGTATTGTGTTGTGTTGTGGTGTATTGTGTTATGTTGTATTGTGTTATGTTGTGGTGTATTGTATTATGTTTTATTGTGTTATGTTGTGGTGTATTATGTTGTATTATGTTGTGGTGTATTGTGTTATGTTGTATTGTGTTATGTTGTGGTGTATTGTGTTATGTTGTATTGTGTTATGTTGTGGTTTATTGTGTTGTATTATGTTGTGGTGTATTGTGTTGTGTTGTGGTGTATTGTGTTGTGGTGTATTGGGTTGTGGTTTATTGTATTGTGTTGTGGTGTATTGTGTTGTGTTGTGGTGTATTGTATTGTGGTGTATTGTATTGTGTTGTATTGTCTTTTGTTGTGTTGTGTGGTGTTGTGTTGTGTTGTACTGTAATATGTTGTTGTGTGGTGTATTGTACTCTATTGTGGTGTGTTGTATTGTAATATGTTGTATTGTGGTGTATTGTACTCTATTGTAGTGTATTGTATTATGTTGTATTGTGGTGTATTGTACTCTATTGTGGTGTGTTGTATTATGTTGTATTGTATTGTGTGGTATTGTGTGGTATTGTAGTGTTGTGGGGTATTGTGGTGTTTTTATTGTGTTGTATTATATTGTTTTGTGTTGTCTTGTGGTGTATTGTCTTGTGGTGTGGCGTATTGTGGTATATTGTGGTGTATTGTATTATGTTGTGTTGTGTTGTGTTGCATTGTGTTGTGGTGTATTGTGGTGTTTTTATTGTGTTGTATTATATTGTGGTGTGTTGTCTTGTGGTGTATTGTATTATGTTGTATTGTGTTGTATTGTGTTGTATTATGTTGTGGTGTATTGTATTGTGTTGTGTTGTGGTGTATTGTATTATGTTGTATTGTGTTGTATTGTGTTGTATTATGTTGTGGTGTATTGTATTGTGTTGTGTTGTGGTGTATTGTATTATGTTGTATTATGTTGTATTGTGTTGTATTGTGTTGTATTGTGTTGTATTGTGGTGTATTGTATTATGTTGTATTGTGTTGTGGTGTATTGTGTTGTGGTGTATTGTGTTATGTTGTGGTGTATTGTGTTGTGTTATGTTGTGGTTTATTGTGTTGTGTTGTATTATGTTGTGGTGTATTGTGTTGTATTATGTTGTGGTGTATTGTATTATGTTTTATTGTGTTATGTTGTGGTGTATTATGTTGTGGTGTATTGTGTTATGTTGTGGTGTATTATGTTATGTTGTGGTGTATTGTGTTATGTTGTCACGATCGTGTGGCGGATTGACGGACCAAAACGCAGCATTTGGAAAATAAGCCATCTTCTTTTATTTTAAAGACGACGAAAAATAAACACGAAACACTTAATACAAACTAACAAAACAACAAACGATCGTGAAGCTAATAAACGTCGTGCACATACAACAGGCTACAAACGTTCTGACATAGACAACTACTCACCTCGAATGAAAGCCTATGGCTACCCTAAATAAGGCTCCCAATCAGAGACAACCGAAATCAGCTGTCTCTAATTGGGAACTCATTCAGGTAACCATAGACTCTCCTAGATAACTAAACATACATAGACAACACTAGACACATGTACTCAACACAAACCCATATACTATACCCAACAACCCCTTTACCATAAAAACACCCAAAACCAACAAAACACAAACATTCCCCATGTCACACCCTGACCTAACTAAAATAATAAAGAAAACAAAGAATACTAAGGCCAGGGCGTGACATAACCCCCCCCTTAAGGTGCGAACTCCGGGCGCACCATTACACAGTCTAGGGGAGGGTCTGGGTGGGCTTCCATCCACGGTGGCGGCTCCGATCTGGTTGTGGTCCCCACGTCACCACAGTCCCTAACCACCTCCTAGGCTTCCTCCAAATGACCCCCCTCCACATTAACCCCATTGCATTAAGGGGCAGTTCCGGACTAAGGGGCAGCTCCGGACTAAGGGGCAGTACCAGGGTCAGGGGCAGTACCAGGGTCAGGGGCAGTACCAGGGTCAGGGGCAGTACCAGGGTCAGGGGCAGTACCAGGGTAAGGGGCAGCACCAGGGTAAGGGGCAGCACCAGGGTAAGGGGCAGCACCAGGATAAGGGGCAGCACCAGGATAAGGGGCAGCTCCGGACTGAGGAATGGCAGCTCCGGACTGAGGAATGGCAGCTCCGGACTGAGGGACTGCAGCTCCGGACTGAGGGACGGCCCATGGCTGGCTGACGGATCTGGCTGCTCATGGCTGGCTGACGGATCTGGCTGCTCATGGCTAGCTGACGGATCTGGCTGCTCATGGCTAGCTGACGGATCTGGCTGCTCATGGCTAGCTGACGGATCTGGCTGCTCAAGGCTAGCTGACGGATCTGGCTGCTCAAGGCTAGCTGACGGATCTGGCTGCTCATGGCTAGCTGACGGATCTGGCTGCTCATGGCTGGCTGACGGATCTGGCTGCTCATGGCTGGCTGACTGATCTGGCTGCTCCTGTCTGGTTGGCGGCTCTGGCAGATCCTGCCTGGTTGGCGGCTCTGGCAGATCCTGCCTGGTTGGCGGCTCTGGCAGATCCTGTCTGGTTGGCGGCTCTGGCAGATCCTGTCTGGTTGGCGGCTCTGGCAGATCCTGTCTGACGGACGGCTCTAGCGGCTCCTGTCTGGCTGGCGGCTCTAGCGGCTCCTGTCTGGCGGACGGCTCAGTAGGCTCATGGCAGACGGGCGGCTTTGCAGGCTCATGGCAGACGGGCGGCTTTGCAGGCTCATGGCAGACGGATGGCTCAGATGGCGCTGGGGAGACGGATGGCTCAGATGGCGCTGGGGAGACGGATGGCTCAGATGGCGCTGGGGAGACGGATGGCTCAGATGGCGCTGGGGAGACGGATGGCTCAGATGGCGCTTGGCAGACGGGCAGTTCAGGCATCGCTGTGCAGACGGCAGACTCCTGCCGGCTGAGGCGCACTGTAGGCCTGGTGCGTGGTGCCGGGACTGGTGGCACCGGGCTGGGGACACGCATCTCAGGGCTAGTGCGGGGAGCAGCAACAGGACGCACAGGACTCTGGGGACACACAGGAGGCTTGGTGCGTGGTTTAGGCACTGGTGGTAAAGGGCTGGAGACACGCACCATATAGCTAGTGCGTGGAGGAGGCACTGGTGGTACTGAGTTGGGGCGGGGAGGTGGCGCCGGAAATACCGGACCGTGCAGGCGTACTGGCTCCCTTGAGCGCCGAGCCTGCCCAACCTTACCTGGTTGTATGCTCCCCGTCGCCTGACCAGTGCGGGGAGGTGGAATAACCCGCATCGGCCTATGTAGGCGAACCGGGGACACCATGCGTAAGGCTGGTGCCATGTACGCCGGCCCGAGGAGACGCACTGGTGACCAGATGCGTTGGGCCGGCTTCATGACATACGGCTCAACGCTCAGTCTAGCCCGGCCGATACGTGGAGCTGAAATGTACCGAACCGGGCTATGCACGCGTACAGGAGACACCGTGCGCTCTACTGCGTAACGCGGTGTCTGCCCGTACTCTCGCTCTCCACGGTAAGTACAGGGAGTAGGCGCAGGTTTCCTACCTGACTTCGCCACACTCCCTTTAAGGCCCCCCCCAAGAAATTTTTGGGTTGTACTCACGGGCTTCCAGCCTTGTCTCCGTGCTGCCTCCTCATATCGCCTCCTCTCGGCTTTAGCTGCCTCCAGCTCTTCACGAGGAAGGCGATATTCTCCCGGTTGTGCCCACGGCCCCTTACCATCCAGTATCTCCTCCCATGTCCACGAATCCTGTGTAGGTGGGTCCTGTTGCCGCTTTCCATGCCGCTTGGTCCTGTATTGGTGAGTAGTTCTGTCACGATCGTGTGGCGGATTGACGGACCAAAACGCAGCATTTGGAAAATAAGCCATCTTCTTTTATTTTAAAGACGACGAAAAATAAACACGAAACACTTAATACAAACTAACAAAACAACAAACGATCGTGAAGCTAATAAACGTTGTACACATACAACAGGCTACAAACGTTCTGACATAGACAACTACTCACCTCGAATGAAAGCCTATGGCTACCCTAAATAAGGCTCCCAATCAGAGACAACCGAAATCAGCTGTCTCTAATTGGGAACTCATTCAGGTAACCATAGACTCTCCTAGATAACTAAACATACATAGACAACACTAGACACATGTACTCAACACAAACCCATATACTATACCCAACAACCCCATTACCATAAAAACACCCAAAACCAACAAAACACAAACATTCCCCATGTCACACCCTGACCTAACTAAAATAATAAAGAAAACAAAGAATACTAAGGCCAGGGCGTGACATATGTTTTATTGTGTTATGTTTTATTGTGTTGTATTATGTTGTGGTGTATTGTGTTATGTTTTATTGTGTTATGTTGTGGTGTATTGTGTTATGTTTTATTGTGTTATGTTGTGGTGTATTGTGTTATGTTGTGGTGTATTGTGTTGTATTATGTTGTGGTGTATTGTGTTGTGTTGTGGTGTATTGTGTTATGTTGTGGTGTATTGTGTTATGTTGTATTGTGTTGTATTGTGTTATGTTGTATTGTGTTGTATTATGTTGTGGTGTATTGTGTTATGTTGTGGTGTATTGTGTTATGTTGTGGTGTATTGTGTTGTATTATGTTGTGGTGTATTGTGTTGTGTTGTGGTGTATTGTGTTATGTTGTGGTGTATTGTATTATGTTGTGGTGTATTGTGTTATGTTTTATTGTGTTATGTTTTATTGTGTTATGTTGTATTGTGTTGTATTATGTTGTGGTGTATTGTGTTATGTTGTGGTGTATTGTGTTGTATTATGTTGTGGTGTATTGTGTTGCAATATGTTGTGGTGTATTGTGTTGTATTATGTTGTGGTGTATTGTGTTGTATTATGTTGTGGTGTATTGTGTTGTATTATGTTGTGGTGTATTGTATTGTGTTGTGTTTTGGTGTATTGTGTTGTATTATGTTGTGGTGTATTGTGTTGTATTATGTTGTGGTGTATTGTATTGTGTTGTGTTTTGGTGTATTGTGTTGTATTATGTTGTGGTGTATTGTGTTGTATTATGTTGTGGTGTATTGTGTTGTATTATGTTGTGGTGTATTGTGTTATGTTTTATTGTGTTGTGTTGTGGTGTATTGTGTTGTATTGTGTTGTATTATGTTGTGGTGTATTGTGTTGTATTATGTTGTGGTGTATTGTGTTGTATTATGTTGTGGTGTATTGTATTGTATTATGTTGTGGTGTATTGTGTTGTATTATGTTGTGGTGTATTGTGTTGTATTATGTTGTGGTGTATTGTGTTGTGTTATGTTGTATTGTGTTGTATTGTGTTATGTTGTATTGTGTTGTATTATGTTGTGGTGTATTGTGTTATGTTGTGGTGTATTGTGTTATGTTGTGGTGTATTGTGTTGTATTATGTTGTGGTGTATTGTGTTGTGTTGTGGTGTATTGTGTTATGTTGTGGTGTATTGTGTTATGTTGTGGTGTATTGTGTTATGTTTTATTGTGTTATGTTTTATTGTGTTATGTTGTATTGTGTTGTATTATGTTGTGGTGTATTGTGTTATGTTGTGGTGTATTGTGTTGTATTATGTTGTGGTGTATTGTGTTGCAATATGTTGTGGTGTATTGTGTTGTATTATGTTGTGGTGTATTGTGTTGTATTATGTTGTGGTGTATTGTGTTGTATTATGTTGTGGTGTATTGTATTGTGTTGTGTTTTGGTGTATTGTGTTGTATTATGTTGTGGTGTATTGTGTTGTATTATGTTGTGGTGTATTGTATTGTGTTGTGTTTTGGTGTATTGTGTTGTATTATGTTGTGGTGTATTGTGTTGTATTATGTTGTGGTGTATTGTGTTGTATTATGTTGTGGTGTATTGTGTTATGTTTTATTGTGTTGTGTTGTGGTGTATTGTGTTGTATTGTGTTGTATTATGTTGTGGTGTATTGTGTTGTATTATGTTGTGGTGTATTGTGTTGTATTATGTTGTGGTGTATTGTATTGTATTATGTTGTGGTGTATTGTGTTGTATTATGTTGTGGTGTATTGTGTTGTATTATGTTGTGGTGTATTGTGTTGTGTTTTGGTGTATTGTGTTGTATTATGTTGTGGTGTATTGTGTTGTATTATGTTGTGGTGTATTGTGTTATGTTGTATTGTGTTATGTTGTGGTTTATTGTGTTGTATTATGTTGTGGTGTATTGTATTGTGTTGTGTTGTGGTGTATTGTGTTATGTTGTGGTGTATTGTGTTGTATTATGTTGTGGTGTATTGTGTTGTATTATGTTGTGGTGTATTGTGTTGTATTATGTTGTGGTGTATTGTGTTATGTTGTATTGTGTTGTGTTGTGGTGTATTGTGTTATGTTTTATTGTGTTATGTTGTATTGTGTTATATTATGTTGTATTGTGTTGTATTATGTTGTGGTGTATTGTGTTATGTTGTATGTGTTATGTTGTGGTGTATTGTGTTGTATTATGTTGTGGTGTATTGTGTTATGTTTTATTGTGTTATGTTGTATTGTGTTATATTATGTTGTATTGTGTTGTATTATGTTGTGGTGTATTGTGTTATGTTGTATTGTGTTATGTTGTGGTTTATTGTGTTGTATTATGTTGTGGTGTATTGTGTTGTATTATGTTGTGGTGTATTGTGTTGTATTATGTTGTGGTGTATTGTGTTGTATTATGTTGTGGTGTATTGTGTTGTATTATGTTGTGGTGTATTGTGTTGTATTATGTTGTGGTGTATTGTGTTGTGTTGTGTTGTGGTTTATTGTGTTGTATTATGTTGTGGTGTATTGTGTTGTGTTGTGTTGTGTTGTGTTGTGGTTTATTGTGTTGTATTATGTTGTGTTGTATTATGTTGTATTGTGGTGTATTGTACTCTATTGTAGTGTATTGTATTGTAATATGTTGTATTGTGGTGTATTGTACTCTATTGTGGTGTGTTGTAT
Source organism: Salvelinus fontinalis (assembly GCF_029448725.1). Lineage (NCBI taxonomy): Eukaryota > Metazoa > Chordata > Actinopteri > Salmoniformes > Salmonidae > Salvelinus > Salvelinus fontinalis. Next base: position 198,566 of record NW_026600472.1, read on the forward strand.
TGTGTGGTATTGTGTTGTGGGGTATTGTGGTGTATTGAATTATGTTGTGTTTTATTGTGTGGTATTGTGGTATTTTGTATTGTGGTGTATTTCTCCTCTGTACTGTTCTCCTCTGTACTGCTCTCCTCTCCTCTGTACTGCTCTCCTCTGTACTGTTCTCCTCTGTACTGTTCTCCTCTCCTCTGTACTGCTCTCCTCTGTACTGTTCTCCTCTGTACTGCTCTCCTCTGTACTGCTCTCATCTATACTGTTCTCCTCTGTACTGCTCTCCTCTCCTCTGTACTGTTCTCCTCTGTACTGCTCTCCTCTGTACTGCTCTCCTCTATACTGTTCTCCTCTGTACTGCTCTCCTCTCCTCTGTACTGTTCTCCTCTGTACTGTTCTCCTCTGTACTGCTCTCCTCTCCTCTGTCTTGTTCTCCTCTGTACTGCTCTCCTCTATACTGCTCTCCTCTGTACTGCTCTCCTCTGTACTGCTCTCCTCTGTACTGCTCTCCTCTATACTGTTCTCCTCTATACTGCTCTCCTCTATACTGCTCTCCTCTATACTGCTCTCCTCTATACTGCTCTCCTCTCCTCTGTACTGCTCTCCTCTGTACTGCTCTCCTCTGTACTGCTCTCCTTTGTACTGCTCTCCTCTGTACTGTTCTCCTCTGTACTGCTCTCCTCTCCTCTATACTGCTCTCCTCTGTACTGCTCTCCTCTATACTGCTCTCCTCTATACTGCTCTCCTCTATACTGCTCTCCTCTATACTGCTCTCCTCTGTACTGCTCTCCTCTCCTCTATACTGCTCTCCTCTATACTGCTCTTCTCTGTCCTGCTCTCCTCTGTACTGCTCTCCTCTGTACTGTTCTCCTCTGTCCTGCTCTCCTCTATACTGCTCTCCTCTATACTGCTCTCCTCTATACTGCTCTTCTCTATACTGCTCTCCTCTATACTGCTCTCCTCTGTACTGCTCTCCTCTGTCCTGCTCTCCTCTGTTCTGCTCTCCTCTATGCTGCTCTCCTCTGTACTGGTCTCCTCTGTACTGCTCTCCTCTGTACTGGTCTCCTCTGTACTGCTCTCCTCTCCTCTGTACTGCTCTCCTCTATACTGCTCTTCTCCGTACTGCTCTTCTCTGTACTGCTTTTCTCTGTACTGCTCTCCTCTATACTGATCTCCTCTGTACTGCTCTCCTCTCCTCTGTTCTGTTCTCCTCTGTACTGCTCTCCTCTCCTCTGTAATGCTCTCCTCTGTACTGCTCTCCTCTGTACTACTCTCCTCTGTCCTGCTCTCCTCTATACTGCTCTCCTCTGTACTGCTATCCTCTGTACTGCTCTTCTCTGTACTGTTCTTCTCTGTACTGCTCTCCTCTATACTGATCTCCTCTATACTGCTCTCCTCTCCTCTGTTCTGTTCTCCTCTGTACTGCTCTCCTCTCCTCTGTACTGCTCTCCTCTCCTCTGTACTGCTCTCCTCTCCTCTGTACTGCTCTCCTCTGTACTGCTCTTCTCTGTACTGCTCTTCTCTGTACTGCTCTCCTCTCTACTGCTCTCCTCTGTACTGCTCTCCTCTATACTGCTCTTCTCTGTACTGCTCTCCTGTGTACTGCTCTCCTCTGTACTGCTCTTCTCTGTACTGTTCTTCTCTGTACTGCTCTCCTCTATACTGCTCTTCTCTGTACTGCTCTCCTCTGTACTGCTCTCCTCTGTACTGTTCTCCTCTGTACTGCTATCCTCTGTACTGCTCTCCTCTGTACTGCTCTCCTCTATACTGTTCTTCTCTGTACTGTTCTTCTCTGTACTGCTCTCCTGTGTACTGCTCTCCTCTGTACTGCTCTTCTCTGTACTGTTCTTCTCTGTACTGCTCTCCTCTATACTGTTCTCCTCTGTACTGCTCTCCTCTCCTCTGTACTGCTCTCCTCTCCTCTGTACTGCTCTCCTCTGTACTGTTCTCCTCTGTACTGCTCTCCTCTCCTCTGTACTGCTCTCCTCTGTACTGTTCTCCTCTGTACTGTTCTCCTCTCCTCTGTACTGCTCTCCTCTGTACTGTTCTCCTCTGTACTGCTCTCCTCTGTACTGGTCTCCTCTGTACTGCTCTCCTCTCCTCTGTACTGCTCTCCTCTATACTGCTCTTCTCCGTACTGCTCTTCTCTGTACTGCTTTTCTCTGTACTGCTCTCCTCTATACTGATCTCCTCTGTACTGCTCTCCTCTCCTCTGTTCTGTTCTCCTCTGTACTGCTCTCCTCTCCTCTGTAATGCTCTCCTCTGTACTGCTCTCCTCTGTACTACTCTCCTCTGTCCTGCTCTCCTCTATACTGCTCTCCTCTGTACTGCTATCCTCTGTACTGCTCTTCTCTGTACTGTTCTTCTCTGTACTGCTCTCCTCTATACTGATCTCCTCTATACTGCTCTCCTCTCCTCTGTTCTGTTCTCCTCTGTACTGCTCTCCTCTCCTCTGTACTGCTCTCCTCTCCTCTGTACTGCTCTCCTCTCCTCTGTACTGCTCTCCTCTGTACTGCTCTTCTCTGTACTGCTCTTCTCTGTACTGCTCTCCTCTCTACTGCTCTCCTCTGTACTGCTCTCCTCTATACTGCTCTTCTCTGTACTGCTCTCCTGTGTACTGCTCTCCTCTGTACTGCTCTTCTCTGTACTGTTCTTCTCTGTACTGCTCTCCTCTATACTGCTCTTCTCTGTACTGCTCTCCTCTGTACTGCTCTCCTCTGTACTGTTCTCCTCTGTACTGCTATCCTCTGTACTGCTCTCCTCTGTACTGCTCTCCTCTATACTGTTCTTCTCTGTACTGTTCTTCTCTGTACTGCTCTCCTGTGTACTGCTCTCCTCTGTACTGCTCTTCTCTGTACTGTTCTTCTCTGTACTGCTCTCCTCTATACTGTTCTCCTCTGTACTGCTCTCCTCTCCTCTGTACTGCTCTCCTCTCCTCTGTACTGCTCTCCTCTGTACTGTTCTCCTCTGTACTGCTCTCCTCTCCTCTGTACTGCTCTCCTCTGTACTGTTCTCCTCTGTACTGTTCTCCTCTCCTCTGTACTGCTCTCCTCTGTACTGTTCTCCTCTGTACTGCTCTCCTCTGTACTCCTCTCCTCTATACTGTTCTTCTCTGTACTGCTCTCCTCTCCTCTGTACTGTTCTCCTCTATACTGTTCTCCCCTGTACTGCTCTCCTCTCCTCTGTGCTGCTCTCCTCTCCTCTGTACTGATCTCCTCTGTACTGTTCTCCTCTGTACTGCTCTCCTCTGTACTGCTCTCCTCTGTACTGCTCTCCTTTGTACTGCTCTCCTCTGTACTGTTCTCCTCTGTACTGCTCTCCTCTCCTCTATACTGCTCTCCTCTATACTGCTCTCCTCTGTACTGTTCTCCTCTGTACTGCTCTCCTCTGTACTGCTCTCCTCTGTACTGCTCTCCTCTATACTGTTCTCCTCTGTACTGCTCTCCTCTGTACTGTTCTCCTATGTTCTGCTCTCCTCTATAATGCTCTCCTCTGTACTGGTCTCCTCTGTACTGCTCTTCTCTGTACTGCTCTCTTCTGTACTGCTCTCCTCTATACTGCTCTTCTCTGTACTGCTCATCTCTGTTCTGCTCTCCTCTGTACTGTTCTCCTCTGTACTGTTCTCCTCTGTACTGCTCTCTTCTGTACTGCTCTTCTCTGTTCTGTTCTCCTCTGTACTGCTCTCCTCTATACTGTTCTCCTGCGCTGCTCTCCTCTGTGCTGCGTCCTCTCCTCTGCACTGCTCTCCTCTATGCTGCTCTCCTCTGTACTGTTCTCCTCTGTACTGCTCTCCTCTGTCCTGCTCTCCTCTATACTGCTCTCCTCTGTACTGCTCTCCTCTGTACTGCTCTCCTCTGTACTGCTCTCCTCTGTCCTGCTCTCCTCTATACTGCTCTCCTCTGTACTGCTATCCTCTGTACTGCTATCATCTGTACTGCTCTTCTCTGTACTGCTCTCCTCTGTACTGCTATCCTCTGTACTGCTATCATCTGTACTGCTATCCTCTGTACTGCTATCATCTGTCCTGCTCTCCTCTGTACTGCTCTCCTCTGTACTGCTATCCTCTGTACTGCTCTTCTCTGTACTGTTCTTCTCTGTACTGCTCTCCTCTATACTGTTCTCCTCTGTACTGCTCTCCTCTCCTCTGTACTGCTCTCCTCTCCTCTGCACTGCTCTCCTCTATGCTGCTCTCCTCTGTACTGTTCTCCTCTGTACTGCTCTCCTCTGTCCTGCTCTCCTCTATACTGCTCTCCTCTGTACTGCTCTCCTCTGTACTGTTCTCCTCTGTCCTGCTCTCCTCTATACTGCTCTCCTCTGTACTGCTATCCTCTGTACTGCTATCATCTGTACTGCTCTTCTCTGTACTGCTCTCCTCTGTACTGCAATCCTCTGTACTGCTATCATCTGTACTGCTATCCTCTGTACTGCTATCATCTGTCCTGCTCTCCTCTGTACTGCTCTCCTCTGTACTGCTATCCTCTGTACTGCTATCATCTGTACTGCTCTTCTCTGTACTGTTCTTCTCTGTACTGCTCTCCTCTATACTGCTCTTCTCTGTACTGCTCTCCTCTGTACTGTTCTCCTCTGTACTGCTCTCCTCTGTCCTGTTCTCCTCTGTACTGCTCTCCTCTATACTGCTCTTCTCTGTACTGCTCTCCTCTATACTGCTCTCCTCTGTACTGCTCTCCTCTCCTCTGTTCTGTTCTCCTCTGTACTGCTCTCCTCTCCTCTGTACTGCTCTCCTCTCCTCTGTACTCCTCTCCTCTCCTCTGTACTGCTCTTCTCTCCTCTGTACTGCTCTCCTCTCCTCTGTACTGCTCTCCTCTCCTCTCTACTGCTCTCCTCTGTACTGTTCTCCTCTGTACTGCTCTCCTCTGTACTGCTCTCCTCTGTACTGCTCTCCTCTCCTCTGTACTGCTCTCCTCTGTTCTCCTCTCCTCTGTACTGCTCTCCTCTGTACTGCTCTCCTCTGTACTGCTCTTCTCTGTTCTGCTCTTCTCTGTTCTGCTCTTCTCTGTACTGCTCTTCTCTGTACTGCTTTCCTCTGTACTGCTCTCCTCTGTACTGCTTTCCTCTATACTGCTCTTCTCTGTACTGCTCTTTTCTGTACTGCTCTCCTCTGTACTGCTCTTCTCTTTACTGCTCTTCTCTGTACTGCTCTCCTCTATACTGCTCTCCTCTGTACTGCTCTCCTCTGTACTGCTCTCCTCTGTAATGCTCTCCTCTGTACTGCTCTCCTCTGTACTCCTCTCCTCTGTACTGCTATCCTCTCCTCTGTACTGCTCTCCTATATGCTGCTCTCCTCTATGCTGCTCTCCTCTTTACTCCTCTCCTCTGTACTGCTCTCCTCTCCTCTGTACTGATCTCCTCTGTACTGCTCTCCTCTGTACTGCTCTTCTCTATACTGCTCTCCTCTGTACTGCTCTCCTCTGTTGTTGCTCCAGCCCCTTGATGTTGATGATGGTGTTATTCAGTTGGGAGCTTCAACAACAGTCTGAGAAACACTTGAAATGCTATTAAGCTTGTAGTGGGCTGGCGTGCGCCGCTTGTATTGGGCTGGCGTGCGCCGCTTGCGAGCCTCGTCCTGTCAATATGACTGTAGGATACACACAAGTGCATCGACTAGAGAGAGATTGCCTGTCAGTGCGTGATTTCGGCATCTCCACTGATGACGGTAATAATAACCATTCGTCTGAGTGGCTGCAAATGGGAACAAGCTGAAAGATCCACAGCTTCACCTAGTTACCTTCTGCAATCAGAGAACCACAGATTCACCTAGTTACCTTCTGCAATCAGAGAAACACAGCTTCACCTAGTTACCTTCTGCAATCAGAGAACCACAGCTTCACCTAGTTACCTTCTGCAATCAGAGAAACACAGCTTCACCTAGTTACCTTCTGCAATCAGAGAAACACAGCTTCACCTAGTTACCTTCTGCTATCAGAGAAACACAGCTTCACCTAGTTACCTTCTGCAATCAGAGAAACACAGCTTCACCTAGTTACCTTCTGCAATCAGAGAAACACAGCTTCACCTAGTTACCTTCAGCAATCAGAGAAACACAGCTTCACCTAGTTACCTTCTGCAATCAGAGAAACACAGCTTCACCTAGTTACCTTGTGCAATCAGAGAAACACAGCTACACCTAGTTACCTTCTGCAATCAGAGAAACACATCTTCACCTAGTTACCTTTTGCAATCAGAGAACCACAGCTTCACCTAGTTACCTTCTGCAATCAGAGAAACACAGCTTCACCTAGTTACCTTCTGCAATCAGAGAAACACAGCTTCACCTAGTTACCTTCTGCAATCAGAGAAACACAGCTACACCTAGTTACCTTCTGCAATCAGAGAAACACAGCTTCACCTAGTTACCTTCTGCAATCAGAGAACCACAGCTACATCTAGTTACCTTCTGCAATTAGAGAAGCACAGCTTCACCTAGTCACCTTCTGCAATCAGAGAACCACAGCTTCACCTAGTTACCTTCTGCAATCATAGAACCACAGCTTCACCTAGTTACCTTCTGCAATCAGAGAACCACAGCTTCACCTAGTTACCTTCTGCAATCATAGAACCACAGCTTCACCTAGTTACTTTCTGCAATCAGAGAAACACAGCTTCACCTAGTTACCTTCTGCAATCAGAGAACCACAGCTACACCTAGTTACCTTCTGCAATTAGAGAAGCACAGCTTCACCTAGTTACCTTCTGCAATCAGAGAACCACAGCTTCACCTAGTTACCTTCTGCAATCAGAGAAACACAGCTTCACCTAGTTACCTTCTGCAATCAGAGAAAGACAGCTTCACCTAGTTACCTTATGCAATCAGAGAAACACAGCTTCACCTAGTTACCTTCTGCAATCAGAGAAACACAGCTTCACCTAGTTACCTTCTGCAATCAGAGAAACACAGCTTCACCTAGTTACCTTCTGCAATCAGAGAAAGACAGCTTCACCTAGTTACCTTATGCAATCAGAGAACCACAGCTTCACCTAGTTACCTTCTGCAATCAGAGAACCACAGATTCACCTAGTTACCTTCTGCAATCAGAGAAACACAGCTTCACCTAGTTACCTTCTGCAATCAGAGAACCACAGCTTCACCTAGTTACCTTCTGCAATCAGAGAAACACAGCTTCACCTAGTTACCTTCTGCAATCAGAGAAACACAGCTTCACCTAGTTACCTTCTGCTATCAGAGAAACACAGCTTCACCTAGTTACCTTCTGCAATCAGAGAAACACAGCTTCACCTAGTTACCTTCTGCAATCAGAGAAACACAGCTTCACCTAGTTACCTTCAGCAATCAGAGAAACACAGCTTCACCTAGTTACCTTCTGCAATCAGAGAAACACAGCTTCACCTAGTTACCTTGTGCAATCAGAGAAACACAGCTACACCTAGTTACCTTCTGCAATCAGAGAAACACATCTTCACCTAGTTACCTTTTGCAATCAGAGAACCACAGCTTCACCTAGTTACCTTCTGCAATCAGAGAAACACAGCTTCACCTAGTTACCTTCTGCAATCAGAGAAACACAGCTTCACCTAGTTACCTTCTGCAATCAGAGAAACACAGCTACACCTAGTTACCTTCTGCAATCAGAGAAACACAGCTTCACCTAGTTACCTTCTGCAATCAGAGAACCACAGCTACATCTAGTTACCTTCTGCAATTAGAGAAGCACAGCTTCACCTAGTCACCTTCTGCAATCAGAGAACCACAGCTTCACCTAGTTACCTTCTGCAATCATAGAACCACAGCTTCACCTAGTTACCTTCTGCAATCAGAGAACCACAGCTTCACCTAGTTACCTTCTGCAATCATAGAACCACAGCTTCACCTAGTTACTTTCTGCAATCAGAGAAACACAGCTTCACCTAGTTACCTTCTGCAATCAGAGAACCACAGCTACACCTAGTTACCTTCTGCAATTAGAGAAGCACAGCTTCACCTAGTTACCTTCTGCAATCAGAGAACCACAGCTTCACCTAGTTACCTTCTGCAATCATAGAACCACAGCTTCACCTAGTTACCTTCTGCAATCAGAGAACAACAGCTTCACCTAGTTACCTTCTGCAATCGGAGAAACAAAGCTTCACCTAGTTACCTTCTGCAATCGGAGAAACACAGCTTCACCTAGTTACCTTCTGCATTTTGAGAACCACAGCTTCACCTAGTTACCTTCTGCAATCATAGAAACACAGCTTCACCTAGTTACCTTCTGCAATCAGAGAAACACAGCTTCACCTAGTTACCTTCTGCAATCAGAGAAACACAGCTTCGCCTAGTTACCTTCTGCATTTTGAGAACCACAGCTTCACCTAGTTACCGTCTGCAATCAGTGAAACACAGCTTCACCTAGTTACCTTCTGCAATCAGAGAAACACAGCTTCACCTAGTTACTTTCTGCAATCAGAGAAACACAGCTACACCTAGTTACCTTCTGCATTTTGAGAACCACAGCTTCACCTAGTTACTTTCTGCAATCAGAGAAACACAGCTACACCTAGTTACCTTCTGCATTTTGAGAACCACAGCTTCACCTAGTTACCTTCTGCAATCAGAGAACAACAGCTTCACCTAGTTACCTTCTGCAATCAGAGAAACACAGCTTCACCTAGTTACCTTCTGCAATCAGAGAAACACAGCTTCACCTAGTTACCTTCTGCAATCAGAGAAACACAGCTTCGCCTGGTTACCTTCTGCAATCAGAGAACCACAGCTTCACCTAGTTACCTTCTGCAATCAGAGAACCACAGCTTCACCTAGTTACCTTCTGCAATCATAGAAACACAGCTTCACCTAGTTACCTTCTGCAATCAGAGAAACAACGCTTCACCTAGTTACCTTCTGCAATCAGAGAAACACAGCTTCGCCTAGTTACCTTCTGCTATCAGAGAAACACAGCTTCACCTAGTTACCTTCTGCAATCAGAGAAACACAGCTTCACCTAGTTACCTTTTGCAATCAGAGAAACACAGCTTCACCTAGTTACCTTCTGCAATCAGAGAAACACAGCTTCACCTAGTTACCTTCTGCAATCAGAGAACCACAGCTTCACCTAGTTACCTTCTGCAATCAGAGAACCACAGCTTCACCTAGTTACCTCTGCAATCAGAGAACCACAGATTCACCTAGTTACCTTCTGCAATCAGAGAAACACAGCTTCACCTAGTTACCTTCTGCATTCAGAGAAACACAGCTTCACCTAGTTACCTTCTGCAATCAGAGAAACACAGCTTCACCTAGTTACTTTCTGCAATCAGAGAACCACAGCTTCACCTAGTTACCTTCTGCAATCAGAGAAACACAGCTTCACCTAGTTAGCTTCGGCAATCAGAGAAACACAGATTCACCTAGTTACCTTCTGCAATGAGAGAACCAGAGCTTCACCTAGTTACCTTATGCAATCAGAGAAACACAGCTTCACCTAGTTACCTTCTGCAATCAGAGACAGACAGCTTCACCTAGTTACCTTCTGCAATCAGAGAAACACAGCTTTACCTAGTTACCTTCTGCAATCAGAGAAACACAGCTTCACCTAGTTACCTTCTGCAATCAGAGAAACACAGCTTCACCTAGTTACCTTCTGCAATCAGAGAAACACAGCTTCACCTAGTTACCTTCTGCAATCAGAGAAACACAGCTTCACCTAGTTACCTTCTGCATTTTGAGAACCACAGCTTCACCTAGTTACCTTCTGCAATCATGGAAACACAGCTTCACCTAGTTACCTTCTGCAATCCGAGAAACACAGCTTCACCTAGTTACCTTCTGCAATCAGAGAAAACACAGCTTCACCTAGTTACCTTCTGCAGTCAGAGAAACACAGCTTCACCTAGTTAGCTTCTGCAATCAGAGAAACACAGCTTCGCCTAGTTACCTTCTGCAATCAGAGAAACACAGCTTCACCTAGTTACCTTCTGCAATCAGAGAACCACAGCTTCACCTAGTTACCTTCTGCAATCAGAGAACCACAGATTCACCTAGTTACCTTCTGCAATCAGAGAAACACAGCTTCACCTAGTTACCTTCTGCAATCAGAGAAACACAGCTTCACCTAGTTACCTTCTGCAATCAGAGAAACACAGCTTCACCTAGTTACCTTCTGCAATCAGAGAAACACAGCTTCACCTAGTTACCTTCTGCTATCAGAGAAACACAGCTTCACCTAGTTACCTTCTGCAATCAGAGAAACACAGCTTCACCTAGTTACCTTCTGCAATCAGAGAAACACAGCTTCACCTAGTTACCTTCAGCAATCAGAGAAACACAGCTTCACCTAGTTACCTTCTGCAATCAGAGAAACACAGCTTCACCTAGTTACCTTGTGCAATCAGAGAAACACAGCTACACCTAGTTACCTTCTGCAATCAGAGAAACACATCTTCACCTAGTTACCTTTTGCAATCAGAGAACCACAGCTTCACCTAGTTACCTTCTGCAATCAGAGAAACACAGCTTCACCTAGTTACCTTCTGCAATCAGAGAAACACAGCTTCACCTAGTTACCTTCTGCAATCAGAGAAACACAGCTACACCTAGTTACCTTCTGCAATCAGAGAAACACAGCTTCACCTAGTTACCTTCTGCAATCAGAGAACCACAGCTACATCTAGTTACCTTCTGCAATTAGAGAAGCACAGCTTCACCTAGTCACCTTCTGCAATCAGAGAACCACAGCTTCACCTAGTTACCTTCTGCAATCATAGAACCACAGCTTCACCTAGTTACCTTCTGCAATCAGAGAACCACAGCTTCACCTAGTTACCTTCTGCAATCATAGAACCACAGCTTCACCTAGTTACTTTCTGCAATCAGAGAAACACAGCTTCACCTAGTTACCTTCTGCAATCAGAGAACCACAGCTACACCTAGTTACCTTCTGCAATTAGAGAAGCACAGCTTCACCTAGTTACCTTCTGCAATCAGAGAACCACAGCTTCACCTAGTTACCTTCTGCAATCATAGAACCACAGCTTCACCTAGTTACCTTCTGCAATCAGAGAACAACAGCTTCACCTAGTTACCTTCTGCAATCGGAGAAACAAAGCTTCACCTAGTTACCTTCTGCAATCGGAGAAACACAGCTTCACCTAGTTACCTTCTGCATTTTGAGAACCACAGCTTCACCTAGTTACCTTCTGCAATCATAGAAACACAGCTTCACCTAGTTACCTTCTGCAATCAGAGAAACACAGCTTCACCTAGTTACCTTCTGCAATCAGAGAAACACAGCTTCGCCTAGTTACCTTCTGCATTTTGAGAACCACAGCTTCACCTAGTTACCGTCTGCAATCAGTGAAACACAGCTTCACCTAGTTACCTTCTGCAATCAGAGAAACACAGCTTCACCTAGTTACTTTCTGCAATCAGAGAAACACAGCTACACCTAGTTACCTTCTGCATTTTGAGAACCACAGCTTCACCTAGTTACTTTCTGCAATCAGAGAAACACAGCTACACCTAGTTACCTTCTGCATTTTGAGAACCACAGCTTCACCTAGTTACCTTCTGCAATCAGAGAACCACAGCTTCACCTAGTTACCTTCTGCAATCAGAGAACAACAGCTTCACCTATTTACCTTCTGCAATCAGAGAACCACAGCTTCACCTAGTTACCTTCTGCAATCAGAGAAACACAGCTTCACCTAGTTACCTTCTGCAATCAGAGAAACACAGCTTCGCCTGGTTACCTTCTGCAATCAGAGAACCACAGCTTCACCTAGTTACCTTCTGCAATCAGAGAACCACAGCTTCACCTAGTTACCTTCTGCAATCATAGAAACACAGCTTCACCTAGTTACCTTCTGCAATCAGAGAAACAACGCTTCACCTAGTTACCTTCTGCAATCAGAGAAACACAGCTTCGCCTAGTTACCTTCTGCTATCAGAGAAACACAGCTTCACCTAGTTACCTTCTGCAATCAGAGAAACACAGCTTCACCTAGTTACCTTTTGCAATCAGAGAAACACAGCTTCACCTAGTTACCTTCTGCAATCAGAGAAACACAGCTTCACCTAGTTACCTTCTGCAATCAGAGAACCACAGCTTCACCTAGTTACCTTCTGCAATCAGAGAACCACAGCTTCACCTAGTTACCTCTGCAATCAGAGAACCACAGATTCACCTAGTTACCTTCTGCAATCAGAGAAACACAGCTTCACCTAGTTACCTTCTGCATTCAGAGAAACACAGCTTCACCTAGTTACCTTCTGCAATCAGAGAAACACAGCTTCACCTAGTTACTTTCTGCAATCAGAGAACCACAGCTTCACCTAGTTACCTTCTGCAATCAGAGAAACACAGCTTCACCTAGTTAGCTTCGGCAATCAGAGAAACACAGATTCACCTAGTTACCTTCTGCAATGAGAGAACCAGAGCTTCACCTAGTTACCTTATGCAATCAGAGAAACACAGCTTCACCTAGTTACCTTCTGCAATCAGAGACAGACAGCTTCACCTAGTTACCTTCTGCAATCAGAGAAACACAGCTTTACCTAGTTACCTTCTGCAATCAGAGAAACACAGCTTCACCTAGTTACCTTCTGCAATCAGAGAAACACAGCTTCACCTAGTTACCTTCTGCATTTTGAGAACCACAGCTTCACCTAGTTACCTTCTGCAATCATGGAAACACAGCTTCACCTAGTTACCTTCTGCAATCCGAGAAACACAGCTTCACCTAGTTACCTTCTGCAATCAGAGAAAACACAGCTTCACCTAGTTACCTTCTGCAGTCAGAGAAACACAGCTTCACCTAGTTAGCTTCTGCAATCAGAGAAACACAGCTTCGCCTAGTTACCTTCTGCAATCAGAGAAACACAGCTTCACCTAGTTACCTTCTGCAATCAGAGAAACACAGCTTCACCTAGTTACCTTCTGCAATCAGAGAACCACAGCTTCACCTAGTTACCTTCTGCAATCAGAGAAAACACAGCTTCACCTAGTTACCTTCTGCAGTCAGAGAAACACAGCTTCACCTAGTTACCTTCTGCTATCAGAGAACCACAGCTTCACCTAGTTACCTTCTGCTATCAGAGAACCACAGCTTCACCTAGTTACCTTCTGCAATCAGAGAAACACAGCTTCACCTAGTTACCTTCTGCTATCAGAGAACCACAGCTTCACCTAGTTACCTTCTGCTATCAGAGAACCACAGCTTCACCTAGTTACCTTCTGCTATCAGAGAACCACAGCTTCACCTAGTTACCTACTGCAATCAGAGATACACAGCTTCCTGATCCCACCTCCCTGCCCCAAGCAACAGTTAGAGGCCGGTTGTAGCCCCCACGGTGGATTGCATTACTTATTTGGTTGTTCAGATGGGCCTCCCTCCTATATGCTGGACATTAGTTTGGAATTTGTGTAGTGAGAGGAGAATCCCCTTGACGAGCACGTCTCTGAGGCGTAGCATTCTGAATCCGTCTGCTTGTTGTCCAGTAATCAGCCGGGAGAGACGGGGAGGTTGGAGAGAAACAGATGATCTGACGGTTGATATTTTGGCTCTTTTGTTCATTGTGTTTTTAATCGGTCCCTTTCCCATATGGCACCAATCATGATCTAATGCTGTTCTCTAAATAAAGGGATACTTGTGTTCGTCATCCCAAAAAACAATCCTCATAGTAATCCTCATAGTCCCTGGCAGTGAGACGTAGTTACTGTGAACTATTCATTCTTCTGACTGTTGTCATGTTGTCTTCAGACCTCTCTACTGCCTTCCCTGTCTCTCCCTCTCTCCTCCCATTCCTCTCTACCCTACCTCCCCCTCTCGCTATTTTCCCTTCCTCGTCTCGTTTTAAAGCATGATCACTCCCCCCCCCCCTCTCTCTCCCTCTCTCCTCCCATTCCTCTCTACCCTACCTCCCCCTCTCGCTATTTTCCCTTCCTCGTCTCGTTTTAAAGCATGATCACTCCCTCCCCCCCCTCTCTCTCCCTCTCTACTTCCTTCCTTCCCCCTCCTCCCCCTTTCTCCTCAACACTTTGAATCTGGTGTTGATGATACTTGGAGGAAGCACTTATGGGTGGATACCAGGTGTCTTCCCATGGTTAGCATACAGGGCTTTTCCCTGTTATCCTGTCTGCTTGTCAGTCTCTGTGTAACACACGCACGCAAACACACACACACACACAACCTCTGTGCACACTAACTTATAGGATATATATAGGCATGGCCTGTATAGAAGTCTAGTTTGGCCAAGCTTGTTTTTAGTTGTTGTGTGTGTGAAAGATAAATAGAGAGAGAGAGAGAACGAGAGAGAGATCTAGACGGAGACAGAGATAAAGGGATGGACAGAGAAAGGAGGTCCATGTGAGTATGATCTGTTTGTTTGGGTATGCGTTGCCTTAGGGACCTCTCTCCCTCCCCGTCTCCACTCTTTTCTGTTTCCCCGGATTGAAATAATGGTCGTCTGGCTGTTTTTCCTACATCTCCACTGACTGTCCAACGCAGAGCTCTCTGGTTCCCTGCTCTGATGTCGCAATTCAAATCACTGTGTTCAGTCTGCTCAGATAAAGAAGAAAGGAGAAAATATTTTCGAGGAACAATGGCACCTCTTTCATTTTGGTAACTGATCCCTGGTCTGTGCCTATGCTAACGCCTTGCTGTATTGACAGCTCTAATAGCACAGTACTGTGTTTCAGAGCAGGACCTTTATGGAAGGCTAGGCCATGAGAACTGGTGTGCATATTTAAATGTAAACAGATTTCAGACGGCTGTTCACAACAGGAGAGAGAAAAGGAGTCACAGTGATGGTTTCTATGTATTATCCTACAAGTCAGGTATCTACATCACAGAACACTGATACGTGGCTGAGCACTGGCTAGGGGTTTGTGTATGTGTGTGTATGTGTGTGTGTGTGTGTGTGTGTGTGTGTGTGTGTGTGTGTGTGTGTGTGTGTGTGTGTGTGTGTGTGTGTGTGTGTGTGTGTGTGTGTGTGTGTGTGTGTGTGTGTGTGTGTGTGTGTGTGTGTCTGTTTGATCAAGGTAAAGAGTGGATGTGTGATCTGCATTCTAAAACAGTTGGTGGGGAAGGAATGAACCAGAAGTTCATGAAGCATCACCATGTCATCTACAACTAGAATAAGATCTAATAAGCATCTAATAAGTGCTCAGAGTTAGAGGCCCACATGCTGCTGACTGGCTGTTGTTCTAGTGTTGATATGTTGGCCTATCCAGAGGAGCGAGGGGGTACAGGGAGGAGACCTGTTGGCCCAACGCATCTGTCCCCCTTCCAGTCACCTTCCACACTGTCAGGTAATTAGAGAGGGAGGGAGCTGGGGAGGGACTAGCCAGCAGGAGAGAGGAACTAGAGAGGGGGAGGAGGGGAAGAGAGGGGAGAGGGGGGGGTGAGAGAGAGAAGGAAGAGAGATGAGACATTGAGCTGGGGAAGAGATGGGAGAGAGAGCAGAAGGAGGGGAGGGGAGCTAGGGGAGAGAGGTCATAAAGACAGGGGAGAATAGGGGGAGAGGACCCCCCTCCTGAGCTGGGCCACGTCCTTGAGACGTCTTCATCCTGGCCGTCCTCTCCTCCCAGGCTCCTCTCTGCTCTTTGCTCCTTCATCAGGACAGAAACGCTAGAGTCAGCACTGCTGGAGGGAGGCAGACAGCCCTCTTCTCATCCTCCTCCTCCTCCTCCTCTCATCCTCTCTTCCCCCACCTCTCTTCCTCTAGTCTGCAGCCAAATCGACTTTATCAGTCTTTTCTTAGAATGCTCTCTCTCTCCATCTACCTCAGGGGTCAGACTAGTGGTGGAGATGGAGGGTGGATAAGGGGAAGGTGGAGGAGTGAGAAGGGTGGCAGGGGGTGCGAGGGTTGAAGGAGCGCCGCCACAACTTGAAGGCAGAGAGATAATTCTGGGGCGCCTCTGTTTAAGGTTAAAGCCTCATTTGCATTTCAAAAGCGTGGCCGCGATGTTGCCACCTCAGGGACAGCCAGGAGACAGCCAGCGGTGGCCCGGACCCACGTGTCGTTTAATGTCAGCGGGCGCTGGGGCATTGATTCAATTAATAGAGCGGACCGCGATTGATAACGCCGCTCACCGCTCGTCTGTCTGACACACTCTCTCTCTCTCTCTCGTCTGCTGCCTCTTGTCTTCCTGCCCCCCCCCCCCCCCCCCCATCTGAATATCCTCCATCGCTAAACAGCAACACAGCCTTTCTCTGGAGTGAAAACATACCAACAGAATGCTAATATCTGGACTCTCAGGAAAGGTAGGCTGAGCCCCATTGTTGGAGATGTCCCCCCACTCTGTTACAGCGTACCTCCGATTTAAAGACTCTCTACCCTGTAGATCCGTTTCCATAATGCTCGGAACTCTCTGTTACCTGCAGCTTGAGCCTCGTTGTCTATGTGAGAACGATCCAGGGTGATCAGCTGGGTGGGTTTGAGTAAAGAGATGTGTGGTAGGATGGAGGGGAGGGAGGGAGGGAGAGAGGAAGTTACAGAGACAGTTATAGGGTGGAGGGGAGAGAGAGAGGAAGTCACAGAGACAGGTAGAGGGTGGAGGGAGGGAGGGAGGGAAGGAGAGAGAGAGAGGAAGTCACAGAGACAGGTAGAGGGTGGAGGGAGGGAGTGAAGGAGAGAGAGAGAGGAAGTCACAGAGACAGGTAGAGGGTGGAGGGAGGGAGGGAAGGAGAGAGAGAGAGGGAAGGAGAGAGAGAGAAAGTCACAGAGACAGGTAGAGGGTGGAGGGAGGGAGGGAAGGAGAGAGAGAGAGGAAGTCACAGAGACAAGTAGAGGGTGGAGGGAGGGAGGGAGGGAAGGAGAGAGAGAGAGGAAGTCACAGAGACAGGTAGAGGGTGGAGGGAGGGAGGGAAGGAGAGAGAGAGAGGAAGTCACAGAGACAGGTAGAGGGTGGAGGGAGGGAGGGAAGGAGAGAGAGAGAGGAAGTCACAGAGACAGGTAGAGGGTGGAGGGAGGGAGGGAAGGAGAGAGAGAGAGGAAGTCACAGAGACATGTAGAGGGTGGAGGCGAGGGAGGGAAGGAGAGAGAGGAAGTCAAAGAGAAAGGTGGAGGCGAGGGAGGGAAGGAGAGAGAGGAAGTCACAGAGAAAGGTGGAGGCGAGGGAGGGAAGGAGAGAGAGAGGAAGTCACAGAGACAGGTATAGGGTGGAGGCGAGGGAGGGAAGGAGAGAGAGGAAGTCAAAGAGAAAGGTGGAGGCGAGGGAGGGAAGGAGAGAGAGAGAGGAAGTCACAGAGAAAGGTGGAGGCGAGGGAGGGAAGGAGAGAGAGAGGAAGTCACAGAGACAGGTATAGGGTGGAGGCGAGGGAGGGAAGGATATAGAGGAAGTCAAAGAGAAAGGTGGAGGTGAGGGAGGGAAGGAGAGAGAGAGAGGAAGTCACAGAGAAAGGTGGAGGCGAGGGAGGGAAGGAGAGAGAGGAAGTCACAGAGAAAGGTGTAGGCGAGGGAGGGAAGGAGAGAGAGGAAGTCAAAGAGAAAGGTGGAGGCGAGGGAGGGAAGGAGAGAGAGAGGAAGTCACAGAGACAGGTAGAGGGTGGAGGCGAGGGAGGGAAGGAGATAGAGGAAGTCAAAGAGAAAGGTGGAGGCGAGGGAGGGAAGGATAGAGAGAGGAAGTCACAGAGACAGGTAGAGGGTGGAGGCGAGGGAGGGAAGGAGAGAGAGAGAGGAAGTCACAGAGAAAGGTGGAGGCGAGGGAGGGAAGGAGAGAGAGAGAGGAAGTCACAGAGACAGGTAGAGGGTGGAGGCGAGGGAAGGAAGGAAATAGAGGAAGTCAAAGAGAAAGGTGGAGGCGAGGGAGGGAAGGAGAGAGAGAGGAAGTCACAGAGACAGGTAGAGGGTGGAGGGAGGGAGGTAAGGAGAAAGAGAGGAAGTCACAGAGAAAGGTGGAGGCGAGGGAGGGAAGGAGAGAGAGGAGGTCAAAGAGAAAGGTGGAGGCGAGGGAGGGAAGGAGAGAGAGAGGAAGTCACAGAGACAGGTAGAGGGTGGAGGGAGGGAGGTATGGAGAAAAATAAGAAGTCACAGAGACAGGTATATGGTGGAGGGGAGGGGGGAGGGAGGGAGGGAGGGAGGGAGGGAGGGAGGGAGGGAGGGAGGGAGGGAGGGAGGGAGGGAGGGAGGGAGGGAGGGAGGGAGGGAGGGAGGGAAGGAGTGAGAGAGAAAGTCACGGAGACACTGCTCTCCTCTGTCTGCACTGCTCTCCTCTGCCTGTTACAGAAATAGAGAAGGTGGGGAAAGAGAGTTACAGAAAGAGAGAAGGTGGGGAGAGAGAGTTACAGAAAGAGAGAAGGTGGGGAGAGAGAGTTGCAGAAAGAGAGAAGGTGGGAGAGAGAGTTACAGAAAGAGAGAAGGTTGGGGAGAGAGAGTTACAGAAAGAGAGAAGGTGGGGAGAGAGAGTTACAGAAAGAAAGAAGGTGGGGGTGAGAGAGTTACAGAAAGAGAAAAGGTGGGGGAGAGAGAGTTACAGAAAGAGAGAAGGTGGGGGAGAGAGAGTTACAGAATGAGAGAAGGTGGGGAGACAGAGTTACAGAAAGAGAGAAGGTGGGGAGAGAGAGTTACAGAAAGAGAGAAGGTGGGGAGAGAGAGTTATAGAAAGAGAGAAGGTGGGGAGAGAAAGTTACAGAAAGAGAGAAGGTGGGGAGAGAGAGGTACAGAAAGAGGGAAGGTGGGGAGAGAGAGTTACAGAAAGAGAGAAAGTGGGGAGAGAGAGTTACAGAACGAAAGAAGGTGGGGAGATAGAGTTACAGAAAGAGAGAAGGTAGGGATAGAGAGTTACAGAAAGAGAAAAGGTGGGGTGAGAGAGTTACAGAAAGAGAGGTGGGGAGAGAGAGTTACAGAAAGAGAGAAGGTGAGGAGAGAGAGTTACAGAAAGAGAGAAGGTGGGGGAGAGAGAGTTACAGAACGAGAGAAGGTGGGGAGACAGAGTTACAGAAAGAGAGGAGGGGAGAGAGAGTTACAGAAAGAGAGAAGGTGGGGAGAGAGAGTTACAGAACGAGAGAAGGTAGGGAGAGAGAGAGTTACAGAAAGAGAAAAGGTTGTGAGAGAGTTATAGAAAGAGAGAAGGTGGGGAGAGAGAGTTACAGAAAGAGAGAAGGTGGAAAGAGAGTTACAGAAAGAGAGAAGGTGGGGAGAGAGTTACAGAAAGAGAGAAGGTTGAGAGAGAGAGTTACAGAAAGAGAGAAGGTGGGAGAGAGTTACAGAAAAAGAGAAGGTGGGGGAGAGAGAGTTACAAAAAGAGCGATGGTGGGGAGAGAGAGTTACAAAAAGAGAGATGGTGGGGAGAGAGAGTTACAAAAAGAGAGATGGTGGGGAGAGAGAGTTACAGAAAGAGAGATGGTGGGGAGAGAGAGTTACAGAACGGGAGAAGGTGGGGAGAGAGAGTTACAGAACGGGAGAAGGTGGGGAGAGAGAGTTACAAAAAGAGAGATGGTGGGGAGAGAGAGTTACAGAAAGAGAGATGGTGGGGAGAGAGAGTTACAGAACGGGAGAAGGTGGGGAGAGAGTTACAGAAAGAGAGAAGGATGGGGAGAGAGAGTTACAGAAAGAGAGAAGGATGGGGAGACAGAGTTACAGAAAGAGAGAAGGTGGGGAGAGTTACAGAATGAGAGAAGGTGGGGAGACAGAGTTACAGAAAAAGAGAAGGTGGGGAGAGAGAGTTACAGAAAGAGAGAAGGATGGGGAGAGAGAGGTACAGAAAGCTAGAAGGTGGGGAGAGTTACAGAAGATAGAAGGTGGGGAGAGAGAGTTACAGAAAGAGAGAAGGTGCGGAGAGAGAGTTATAGAAAGAGAGAAGGTGGGGAGAGAAAGTTACAGAAAGAGAGAAGGTTGGGAGAGAGAGGTACAGAAAGAGAGAAGGTGGGGAGAGAGTTACAGAAAGAGATAAGGTAGGGAGAGAGAGTTACAGAAAGATAAGGTAGAGAGAGAGAGTTACAGAAAAAGAGAAGGTGGGGAGAGAGAGTTACAGAAAGAGAGAAGGATGGGGAGAGAGAGGTACAGAAAGCTAGAAGGTGGGGAGAGTTACAGAAGATAGAAGGTGGGGAGAGAGAGTTACAGAAAGAGAGAAGGTGCGGAGAGAGAGTTATAGAAAGAGAGAAGGTGGGGAGAGAAAGTTACAGAAAGAGAGAAGGTTGGGAGAGAGAGGTACAGAAAGAGAGAAGGTGGGGAGAGAGTTACAGAAAGAGATAAGGTAGGGAGAGAGAGTTACAGAAAGATAAGGTAGGGAGAGAGAGTTACAGAAAGAGAAAAGGTGGGAGAGAAAGTTACAGAAAGAGAGTAGGTGGGGAGAGAGAGTTACAGAACGAGAGAAGGTGGGGCGAGAGAGTTACTGAAAGAGAAAAGGTGGGGAGAGAGAGTTACAGAAAGAGAGAAGGTGGGGAGAGAGAGTTACAGAAAGAGAGTAGGTGGGGAGAGAGAGTTACAGAACGAGAGAAGGTAGGGAGAGAGAGTTACAGAAAGAGAAAAGGTGGGGGACAGAGTTACAAAAAGAAAGAAGATGGGTAGAGAGAGGTACAGAAAGAGAGAGAATATCTTCCTCTTGTCTTTGCATCTGTTGATGACACGTTTTTCCTGTGATGTGTCACGTTCCTGACCTTATTTTCCTTTGTTTAACTTTGTTTAGTTGGTCAGAACGTGAGCTGGTTGGGTAGTCTATGTTATGTGTTTCTATGTGGGGTTAAATGTGTTGCCTGATATGGTTCTCAATTAGAGGCAGGTGTTTGACGTTTCCTCTGATTGAGAACCATATTAAGGTAGGCTGTTCTCACTGTTTGTTTGTGGGTGATTGTTCCTGTGTCTGTGTCTGTTGCACCACACGGGACTGTTTCGTTTGTTCATTCGTTTGGCTAGTCTTTCCTGTTCGTGCGTTCTTCGTGTCTATATGTAAGTTCTCAAGTTCAGGTCTGTCTACGTCGTTTATTGTTTTGTAGTTTGTGTAAGAGTTTTCGTGTTTCGTCTTTCTGTAATAAATCATTATGTCATCATACAACGCTGCGTTTTGGTCCGACCCTTACTCCTCCTCCTCATCAGAGGAGGAGGCATTAGACAGCCGTAACATGATGATCCATTTTTCCAGGTTTCTGATTCCACATTACTGTTACCAGAATCAATGTTTTGAATCAAAGTCTGAAATAAGGAGTCACTATGATTCCTCTCTAGGTTTCTTCCTAGGTTTTGGCCTTTCTAGGGAGTTTTTTCTAGCCACCGTGCTTCGACACCTGCATTGCTTGCTGTTTGGGGTTTTAGGCTGGGTTTCTGTACAGCACTTCGAGATATTAGCTGATGTATGAAGGGCTATATAAAAATAAGCTTGATTTGACTATCTGCTGCCTAGAAGCTGCATGATCACACAGCTTTGACCTCGGTGACGACACAATCCCCAATCCTTACCAAACTATAAAACGTCTCTGCTTGACAATGCAGTAGTGAGATAAGGGAAAGTGAGGAACAACAGTCACAGTGTTTTGAAAGGGGAAGTGGGACACCAAAATAAATGCTTCAAGTCTAGTCTGAGGACATTTTACTGTATCAGTACCTGCTTTGAATATAATCCTTCTGAAGAGGATTATTTACACACACACACACACACACACACACGCACACACACGCACGCACGCACGCACGCACACACACACACACACACACACACACACACACACGCACACACACAAACATTTATTTGACTTAGTAGAGAGAAAGACAACCCTGACTATCTCCAGACAGACAGTAAGTGAAGGTGGAGAAGGTCAGAGCTGATTGATAAATAGACTGTGTCACTGGGGAACACAAGACAATACAGAGAACAGGCAGGTTGAAGCAGAGCCAGTCCTTAACACACTTGGCAGTGTGGGAATGCTGGACTGGTAGCATTGTGCTTCTGGTGAGGCGTATGTATAGGACCAGGAAAATCTCCCTGTGAGGACCTGCTGTTGAAGCCAGTTACTCCTCTTCTCTCCTCAATGAAATAGATAGTGATGTTATGTGGACCTCCAGTGCCGGGTGCTGGTCCTGTGGGGAAAGGTAGAGGAGAGGGCGTCAGAGACAGAGGAGGCTGGGAGGGAAGGTGTCAGGCCTGGGTACGGAGGAGTCAGTTAGCTGCACTAATTGAGCTACTGATTTGGTGGCCATCACGGGGCCATCGGTTACAGGGTCAACCTCAGCTCATCACACGTTAGTCCCTCACCATCTCACTAAGGATGGTAGAGTACAGAGGAGGAGTAAAGAGGGGGAGAGAGAGATAACGAAGAGAGGAAAAACTAATGAGAGAGAGGAGAGAAACAGAGAGAGGGGGGAGAGAGAGGAGAGAAACAGAGAGAGGGGGGGAGAGAGAGGAGAGAAACAGAGAGAAGGGTGGAGAGAGAGGAGAGAAACAGAGAGCGAAGGGTGGAGAGAGAGGAGAGAAACAGAGAGATGGGTGGAGAGAGAGGAGAGAAACAGAGAGAGAAGGGTGGAGAGAGAGGAGAGAAACAGAGATAGGGGGAGAGAGGTGAGAAACAGAGAGAGAAGGGTGGAGAGAGAGGAGAGGGGGAGAGAGAGGAGAGAAACAGAGAGAAGGGTGGAGAGAGAGGAGAGAAACAGAGAGAGAAGGGTGGAGAGAGAGGAGAGGGGGAGAGAGAGGAGAGAAACAGAGAGAGGGGGGAGAGAGGAGAGAAACAGAGAGAGGGGGGAGAGAGGAGAGAAACAGAGAGAAGGGTGGAGAGAGAGGAGAGAAACAGAGAGAGAAGGGTGGAGAGAGAGGAGAAAAACAGAGATAGGGGAGAGAGAGGAGAGAAACAGAGAGAGAAGGGTGGAGAGAGAGGAGAGGGGGAGAGAGAGGAGAGAAACAGAGAGAAGGGTGGAGAGAGAGGAGAGAAACAGAGAGAGAAGGGTGGAGAGAGAGGAGAGAAACAGAGATAGAAGGGTGGAGAGAGAGGAGAGGGGGAGAGAGAGGAGAGAAACAGAGAGAAGGGTGGAGAGAGAGGAGAGAAACAGAGAGAGAAGGGTGGAGAGAGAGGAGAGAAACAGAGAGAGAAGGGTGGAGAGAGGAGAGGGGGAGAGAGAGGAGAGAAACGGAGAGAGGGGGGAGAGAGGAGAGAAACAGAGAGAGGGGGGAGAGAGGAGAGAAACAGAGAGAAGGGTGGAGAGAGAGGAGAGAAACAGAGAGAGAAGGGTGGAGAGAGAGGAGAAAAACAGAGATAGGGGAGAGAGAGGAGAGAAACAGAGAGAGAAGGGTGGAGAGAGAGGAGAGGGGGAGAGAGAGGAGAGAAACAGAGAGAAGGGTGGAGAGAGAGGAGAGAAACAGAGAGAGAAGGGTGGAGAGAGAGGAGAGAAACAGAGATAGAAGGGTGGAGAGAGAGGAGAGGGGGAGAGAGAGGAGAGAAACAGAGAGAGAAGGGTGGAGAGGAGAGAAACAGAGAGAGAATGGTGGAGAGAGGAGAGAAACAGAGAGAGAATGGTGGAGAGGAGAGAAACAGAGAGAGAAGGGTGGAGAGAAACCGAGAGAGAAGGGTGAAGAGATGAGACAGAAACAGAGAGAGGTTGGGGAGAGAGAAGAGAGAAACATAGAGAGAAGGGTGGAGAGAGGAGAGAAACAGAGAGAGGGGTGGAGGGAGAGGAGAGAAACAGAGAGAGAAGGGTGGAGAGAGAGGAGGGAAACAGAGAGAGAAGGGTGGAGAGAGGAGAGAAACAGAGAGAGAAGGGTGGAGAGAGAAGGGGAGAGAGAAGGGTGGAGAGAGAGGAGAGAAACAGAGAGAGAAGGGTGGAGAGAGAGGAGAGAAACCGAGAGAGAAGGGTGAAGAGATGGGAGAGAAACAGAGAGAGGTTGGGGAGAGAGAAGAGAGAAACATAGAGAGAAGGGTGGAGAGAGGAGAGAAACAGAGAGAGGGGTGCAGAGAGAGAAGGGTGGAGAGAGAGGAGAGAAACAGAGAGAGAAGGGTGGATTGAGAAGGGTGGAGAGAGAGGAGAGAAACAGAGAGAGAAGGGTGGAGAGATGGGAGAGAAACAGAGAGAGGGGGAGAGAGAAGAGAGAAGGGGAGAGAGAGGGGGAGAGAGGAGAGAAACAGAGAGAGGGTGGAGAGAGGGGAGAGAGGGGAAAGAAACAGAGAGAGGGGGAGAGAGAGGAGAGAAACAGAGAGGGCTGGAGAGAGAGGAGAGAAACAGAGAGAGGGGTGGAGAGAGAGGAGAGAAACAGAGAGAGGGGGAGAGAGAGGAGAGAAACAGAGAGAGGGGGAGAGAGAGGAGAGAAAGAGAGAGAGGGGTGGAGAGAGAAGAGAAACAGAGAGAGGGGGAGAGAGAGAAGAGAAACAGAGAGAGAAGGGGGGAGAGAGAGAAGAGAAACAGAGAGAGGGGGAGAGAGAGGAGAGAAACAGAGAGAGAAGGGGGGAGAGAGAGAAGAGAAACAGAGAGAGGGGGAGAGAGAGAAGAGAAACAGAGAGAGGGGGAGAGAGAGGAGAGAACCAGAGAGAGGGGGAGAGAGAGGAGAGAACCAGAGAGAGGGGGAGAGAGAGGAGAGAACCAGAGAGAGGGGGAGAGAGAGGAGAGAACCAGAGAGGTGGTTAGATGGAAAGAGATAGAGAAAAGACTCTGCTCTATGTCCACCAGTCAGGGCATGGAGGGAAATAAGAGAGTGAGAGATGTCAGTTTGTCCTGAAATGAGCTGATAATGAGGTTCTTGTCAGTCATGATCTCCTAGTGGTGTTCCGGGGGGGTGGGAGAGGGTGTTGTCCGCAGCAGTGGACTCCTGTATGGACAGAGAGCCCAGATCTAGCCAGCCAGCACTCAATTCATTCCTCACACTCATTTCCAATACAGTTAATAAGAAGGGCACATTATTTTCCCAGCAGCCCTTCTAAAGCAGCACTCACATAAAAGATGAAATGAGAGGTAGACGAAAGGGTATCTCATTCCTCCTCTTCTATTCTCCCCTCCCTCCTTTCTCCCTCGTTCACTCATTTACGTCGCCCATTATCCGTGTATATTGAAAGCAACACAGATAAAGGGAGAGGAGAAAAAACAACTCAAAGAGACAAAAAAAGAACTTTAAAAAAGAGAGAAAGGCGAGTGAACGTTTGAATCAATTACATCCTAAAGAATCTTTAATTTGCATCGGTATCTGTTCAGAACTCGAACAAACGCCAGATGCCTTTGTGTCCAGTTATTTATAGCGTTTTATTTCCCCATAATTGTGCAGGAAATGTCTAATTTGCATAGAGTGATTATTGTTGATTGTTTATCTGGCCGTCAGGACGTTTCAATATTCTAAGGCTGACAGGTTGTCAAGTACTTAAAACTCATTTATTTGGTGGAAATTTGCATGTAATTTGTCGGTAATGAGGGGGATGTCTGTCTGCCTGCGTCCGTGGATCAGAGCCCAAACAGCAATGCTGCGGGGAACAGGGGGAGTCTGACTGGCATTCCTCCACTCTAGAGACAGCTAACTAGGCCTCCTTCATCCTCACTAACTACCACAGTACTGAGGGGATGCTAACGCTAGCTAGCACTATAAAGACTGCCAGGCTTCATCTTCACTCAGCAACTACTGGGGGACATGCTAACGCTAGCTAGCGCTCTGACGACAGCTAGGCCCCATCCTCAGTAACCAGGCTACTAATGTGTGGGTATGCTAATGCTAGCTAACTAGCGCCCAAACTACCAGGCCTACGAGGGTTTGAAATGAATCTACTAGTAAATCTCTCTGCACCAGTCTACCTGTGAACATGTAGATAACCAGAGGTAGTCTTTTATTAAGGTGAAAAGATACAAAACACCAAAACAAAACACACATGTTGGTGTCATCGTTGTTCAAATCTGTGCGTTAGCCTACTTTTTCCGTCCCTTCCCCGACTCGGCTCTGGTTGTCTCCTAAACGAACGAGGAAGTAGAGAGGAGAGTTTGTGTCGCCCTTTGAAAGTGTGACTAATTATGTTTTATGAACAAACAGAACGGAGAGGAGATGACGGCCGTGTTTGGCGTTCGGTGGCGGCGTGGACGGGAGCGGTCCCACTGGGCTTTGCTGCTGGTTGTTGTTGGTAACTGTGTTGCCTTTCATTATCTCTCCTCCAATCATCTTTCATCTGTTAACGTGCCGGGCTAGCCACGCTAATGAGTAAACACAGCTGGAGAGGACCTGGAACACGTGGCTTGAACTTCTGTTATTATGTGTTAGATTTGATCAAATCCCATCCAGTCCATTCACCTGTTGTAAGAAGGAGAAATAGTTTGAGAAAACAGAAATTGAGAAGGTTGAATTTGACAGAAATGTGCCCGCGCGATGATGTGGAAGTGGACTTGAGTTCCTACTGCAGTGTATGAAACTTTGAGGGAGCTTTAAAACATTCAGTGTGTTCTACCTGCAGCACAAGGTCGTCTTCAAAGGAGAAATGAACTCTGCACCGACAGACCGACAGACCGACTGACTGACTGACTGACTGACTGACTGACTGGGAAAATGTAGCACAGCAACTCATTGGATCTCTAACACTCCACCACAGTACTGCTGCGTGTGACTGGCTCAAAGTCACAGTCTGAACTCCAAGGTTAAACGCTCACTGCTGTATTTTCCCTCTTAAATATATATCTGTCCCTGAGACCCAGTCCTGCAGCTACACTACCTGTGACGGTGAGCCACTCAGTGTGTGTGTGTGTGTGTGTGTGTGTGTGTGTGTGTGTGTGTGTGTGTGTGTGTGTGTGTGTGTGTGTGTGTGTGTGTGTGTGTGTGTGTGTGTGTGTGTGTGTGTGTGTGTGTGTGTGTGTGTGTGGGTGTGTGTGTGTGTGTGTGTGTGTGTGTGTGTGTGTGTGTGTGTGTGTGTGTGTGTGTGTGTGTGTGTGTGTGTGTGTGTGTGTGTGTGTGCCTGCCTGCCTGTGTGTGAGTGTGTGTGTGACTTTTAAAGGGTGAGTGAGGATAATCGGCCCCTGTGCGCAGAAATAAAAGGGCGGGTCAGAGTTTTAAAGAGAAGCAATGTATTTCCATCCCTGGTTAATAGTGATGAAGAGGGCCCTTGTGACACAACCTGAGAGCTTTAAAAGACCTTGAGGGGCCCGCCATCACCTAATGCCTGCCTTCCTCACTGACTGTCTGCCTCTCTGCCTGTCTGCCTCTCTGCCTGTCTGCCTGTCTGCCTGTCTGCCTTTCTGCCTGCCTTCCTCGCTGACTCTCTGCCTCTCTGCCTGTCTACCTGTCTGCCTGTCTGCCTCTCTGACTGTCTGCCTGTCTGCCTGTCTGCCTGTCTGCCTGCCTTCCTCGCTGACTCTCTGCCTGTCTGCCTGTCTGCCTATCTGCCTTTCTGCCTGTCTGCCTCTCTGCCTGCCTTCCTCGCTGACTCTCTGCCCATCTGCCCATCTGCCTGTCTGCCTTTCTGCCTGTCTGCCTCTCTGCCTGCCTTCCTCGCTGACTGTCTGCCTCTCTGACTGTCTGCCTCGCTGACTGTCTGCCTCTCTGCCTGCCTTCCTCGCTGACTGTCTGCCTCTCTGCCTGCATTCCTCGCTGACTGTCTGCCTCTCTGACTGTCTGCCTCGCTGACTGTCTGCCTCTCTGCCTGCCTTCCTCGCTGACTGTCTGCCTCTCTGACTTTCTGCCTCGCTGACTGTCTGCCTCGCTGACTGTCTGCCTCTCTGCCTGCCTTCCTCACTGACTGTCTGCCTCTCTGACTGTCTGCCTCTCTGCCTGTCTGCCTGTCTGACTGTCTGCCTCTCTGCCTGCCTTCCTCACTGACTGTCTGCCTCTCTGCCGCTCTGCCTCTCTGCAGCTCTGCCTGCCTGCCTCTCTGTCTGCCTGCCTGCCTCTACCTCTCTGCCTGCCTTCCTCTCTGCCTGTCTCCCTGCATGCCTATCTGCCTGTCTGCCTGCCTTCCTCTCTGCCTGCCTGTCTGCCTGCCTGCCTCTCTGCCTGTCTGCCTGCCTCTCTGTCTGCCTGCCTGCCTCTGCTTGTCTGTCTGCCTTCCTCTCTGCCTGTCTGCCTGCCTGCCTGTCTGCCTTCCTCTCTACCTGCCTTCCTGATTGCCTTCCTCTTTACCTGCCTCTCTGCCTGTATTCCTGCCTCTCTGCCTGCCTGCCTGCCTCTTTCCTGTCTGCCTGCCTTCTTCTCTGCCTGTCTGCCTGCCTGTCTGTCTGCTTTCCTCTCTGCCTCTCTGCCTGCCTTCCTGCCTCTCTGCCTGCCTGCCTGCCTCTTTTCCTGCCTGTCTGCTTTCCTCTCTGCCTCTCTGCCTACCTGCCTGCCTCTCTGCCTGCCTGCCTGCCACTTTTCCTGTCTGCCTGCCTTCCTCTCTGCTTGTCTGTCTGCCTGCCTGTCTGCCTTCCTCTCTGCCTCTCTGCCTGGCTTCCTGCCTTTCTGCCTGCCTTCCTCTTTGCCTGCCTCTCTGCCTGCCTGCCTCTCTGCCTGCCTGCCTGCCTCTTTTCCTGCCTGTCTGCCTTCCTCTCTGCCTCTCTGCCTGGCTTCCTGCCTTTCTGCCTGCCTTCCTCTTTGCCTGCCTCTCTACCTGCCTGCCTCTGCCTGCCTGCCTGCCTCTTTTCCTGTCTGCCTGCCTTCCTCTCTGCTTGTCTGCCTGCCTGCCTGTCTGCCTTCCTCTCTGCCTCTCTGCCTGCCTTCCTGCCTTTCTGCCTGCCTTCCTCTTTGCCTGCCTCTCTGCCTGCCTGCCTGTCTGCCTTCCTCTCTGCCTCTCTGCCTGCCTTCCTTCCTCTCTGCCTGTCTGCATGCCTGTCTGCCTGCTTGGGCACTTTGCCCCTTGTTGTTAATGAGCAGAGAGATATTGCAGAGGTAGAGTGTCTCTCTAAGCCTGCTATCCTCTCTGGGTTCTGATCTCCTCTCTCACAGTCATCTGCTTGCTACAGGCCTGGTAGAGTGTAACCTTGGTAAATGTGTGTGTGTGTGTGTGTGTGTGTGTGTGTGTGTGTGTGTGTGTGTGTGTGTGTGTGTGTGTGTGTGTGTGTGTGTGTGCGTGTGTGTGCGTGTGCGTGTGTGCGTGCGTCCGTGAGATATTTACAGTACTGTACTACCACAGTCTTGAATGTGCCACTGTTGAAATGATAGTTTCGTTTGGCCAGTGGATTTATTGACCATAGATCAGACACACACACATTTCTATCCAACCAGAGCTCACACTGTTGACGACATCATCAGGTTCCTGTTTTATACTGTAATGCTGCGTCCAAATGATGCTGAAGGATATAATACCATATGTCTACAGAGGAGACTCACTACATCACTCATACTGTATCAAAACACATGGCTGTGAAACAGAAGGTGAGACTATACACACTGAATTACAACATAATTTATCAGCAACCACACTTTTTAGGTCGGAGAAACTCAAAGTCTGCTATAGTTTTATATCAGAAAAATAGTTTAGCTGGAGTTTCTCTTTTTATGTTTGTCGAGGTACCTGTCGGTCTACCCCCCCCCCCCTCTCTCTCTCTGTATCTCCCCCTCTCTCTCCCTCTGTCTCTCTCTCTCCCACTCTCCTTCTCTCTCTCTCTCTCTCAGTTCAATTCAATTCAATTCAAGGGGCTTTATTGGCATGGGAAACATGTGTTAACATTGCCAAAGCAAGTGAGGTAGATAATATACAAAAGTGAAATAAACATTACAAATTAACAGTAAACATTACACATACAGAAGTTTCAAAACAATAAAGACATTACAAATGTCATATTATGTATATATACAGTGTTGTAACGATGTACAAATGTTAAAGTACACAAGGGAAAATAAATAAGCATAAATATGGGTTGTATTTACAATGGTGTTTGTTCTTCACTGGTTGCCCTTTTCTTGTGGCAACAGGTCACAAATCTTGCTGCTGTGATGGCACACTGTGTAACGGCTCTCTTTCGGTGAGTGAGTTGACCAAGGCGCAGCGGGTGATGAATACATAATGTTTTAATGACAAGACGGAAAAACACAAAACGAAATACACTTGAATGATTTACAAAATAACAAAACGAACTAGACAGACCTAAACTATGAACTTACATGAAACGAGGAACACATAAACAGGAACGACCGAACGAACGAGACGAGACAGTACCGTGTGGTGCAAAATACACAGACACAGCGACAATCACCCACAAACAAACAGTGAGAACAACCTACCTTAATATGACTCTCAATTAGAGGAAAACGCAAAACACCTGCCTCTAATTAAGAGCCATACCAGGCAACCCAAAACCAACATAGAAACAGAAAACATAGACTGCCCACCCAAAACTCACGCCCTGACCATCACACACATACAAAACAACAGAAAACAGGTCAGGAACGTGACAGAACCCCCCCCTCAAGGTGCGAACGCCGGGCGCACCAGCACAAGGTCCAGGGGAGGGTCTGGGTGGGCATCTGACCACGGTGGTGGCTCAGGCTCCGGACGCTGTCCCCACACCACCATAGTCACTCCCCGCTTCTGTATTCCCCTCCCAATGACCACCCTCCAACTAAAACCACCTAAATGAAGGGGCAGCACCGGGATAAGGGCCAGCACCGGGATAAGGGGCAGCACCGGGATAAGGGGCGGCAGGTCCTGGCTGAGGGACTCTGGCAGGTCCTGGCTGAGGGACTCTGGCAGGTCCTGGCTGAGGGACTCTGGCAGGTCCTGGCTGAGGGACTCTGGCAGGTCCTGGCTGAGGGACTCTGGCAGGTCCTGGCTGAGGGACTCTGGCAGGTCCTGGCTGAGGGACTCTGGCAGGTCCGGGCTGAGGGACGCTGGCAGGTCCGGGCTGAGGGACTCTGGCAGGTCCGGGCTAAGGGACTCTGGCAGGTCCGGGCTGAGGGACTCTGGCAGGTCCGGGCTGAGGGACTCTGGCAGGTCCGGGCTGAGGGTCTCTGGCAGGTCCGGACTGGGTGGCAGCTCCTGACTGAGGGGCAGCTCCTGACTGTGGGACAGCTCATGACTGTGGGGCAGCTCATGACTGTGGGGCAGCTCATGACTGTAGGGCAGCTCATGACTGTAGGGCAGCTCATGACTGTAGGGCAGCTCATGACTGTAGGGCAGCTCATGACTGTAGGGCAGCTCATGACTATAAGGCAGCTCATGACTGTAGGGCAGCTCATGACTGTAGGGCAGCTTATGACTGTAGGGCAGCTCATGACTGTAGGGCAGCTCATGACTGTAGGGCAGCTCATGACTGTAGGGCAGCTCCTGACTGTAGGGCAGCTCCTGACTGGCTGGCGGCTCTGGCAGCTCCTGACTGGCTGGCGGCTCTGGCAGCTCCTGACTGGCTGGCGGCTCTGGCAGCTCCTGACTGGCTGGCGGCTCTGGCAGCTCCTGACTGGCTGGCGGCTCTGGCAGCTCCTGACTGACGGACGGCTCTGGCAGCTCCTGACTGACGGACGGCTCTAGCGGCTCCTGACTGACGGACGGCTCTAGCGGCTCCTGACTGACGGACGGCTCTAATGGCTCGGGACAGACGGGCGGCTCTAATGGCTCGTGGCAGACGGATGGCTCAGAAGGCGCTGTGCAGACGGATGGCTCAGAAGGCGCTGTGCAGACAGATGGCTCAGAAGGCGCTGTGCAGACAGATGGCTCAGACGGCGCTGGGCAGACAGATGGCTCAGACGGCGCTGGGCAGACAGATGGCTCAGACGGCGCTGGACAGACAGATGGCTCAGACGGCGCTGGACAGACAGATGGCTCAGACGGCGCTGGGCAGACAGATGGCTCAGACGGCGCTGGGCAGACAGGCAGTGCAGAAGGCTTTGGGCAGACGGCCGACTCTGCCCTGCTGAGGCGCACAGTAGGCCTGGTGCGTGGTGCCGGAACTGGAGGTACCGGGCTGAAGGCACGCACCTCAGGGCGAGTGCGGGGAGAAGGAACAGTGCGTACAGGGCTCTGGAGACGCACAGATGGCTTAGTGCGTGGTGCCGGAACTGGAGGCACTGGGCTGGAGACACGCACCATAGGGAGAGTGCGTGGAGGAGGAACAGGGCTCTTAAAACGCACTGGAAGCCTGGTGCGTGGTGTAGGCACTGGTGGTACTGGGCTGGGGCGAGGAGGTAGCGCTGGAAATACCGGACCGTGCAGGCGTATTGGCTCCCTTGAGCACTGAGCCTGCCCAACCTTACCTGGTTGCATGCTCCCCGTAGCCCGTCCAGTGCGGGGATGTGGAATAACCCGCACTGGGCTGTGTTGGCGAACCGGGGACACCATGCGTAAGGCTGGTGCCATGTAAGCCTCATGACATTTGGCTCAATGCCCAATCTAGCCCTACCAGTGCGGGGAGGTGGAATAACCCGCACTGGGCTATGTACCCGTACAGGAGACACCGTGCGCTCTACTGCGTAACACGGCGTCTGCCCGTACTCCCGCTCTCCACGGTTAGCCTGGGAAGTGGGCGCAGGTCTCCTACCTGCCCTCGGCCCACCACCTCTTAGCCTCCCCCCAAGAAATTTTAGGGTAGTACTTGCGGGCTTCCAGCCTTGCTTCCGTGCTTCCTCCTCATAACGTCGCCTCTCCGCTTTCGATGCCTCCAGCTCCGCCTTGGAACGGCGACACTCCTCTGGCTCTGCCCAGGGTCCTTTACCGTCCAGGATCTCTTCCCATGTCCAATCCTCCTTTTCCCACTGCTGCTGTCGTTGCTGTCCGTTAACCCGCTGCTTGATCTGGGTTTGGTGGGTGATTCTGTAACGGCTCTCTTTCGGTGAGTGAGTTGACCAAGGCGCAGCGGGTGATGAATACATAATGTTTTAATGACAAGACGGAAAAACACGAAACGAAATACACTTGAATGATTTACAAAATAACAAAACGAACTAGACAGACCTAAACTATGAATTTACATGAAACGAGGAACACATAAACAGGAACGACCGAACGAACGAGACGAGACAGTACCGTGTGGTGCAAAATACACAGACACAGCGACAATCACCCACAAACAAACAGTGAGAACAACCTACCTTAATATGACTCTCAATTAGAGGAAAACGCAAAACACCTGCCTCTAATTAAGAGCCATACCAGGCAACCCAAAACCAACATAGAAACAGAAAACATAGACTGCCCACCCAAAACTCACGCCCTGACCATCACACACATACAAAACAACAGAAAACAGGTCAGGAACGTGACACACTGTGGAATTTCACCCAGTAGATTTGGGAGTTTATCAAAATTGAGTTTGTTTTCGAATTCTTTGTGGATCTGTGTAATCTGAGGGAAATATGTGTCTCTAATATGGTCATACATTGTGCAGGAGGTTAGGGAGTGCAGCTCAGTTTCCACCTCATTTTGTGGGCAGTGTGCACATAGCCTGTCTTCTCTTGAGAGCCAGGTCTGCCTACGGCAAGCCTTTCTCAATAGCAAGGCTATGCTCACTGAGTCTGTACATAGTCAAAGCTTTCCTTAAGTTTGGGTCCGTCACAGTGGTCAGGTATTCTGCCACTGTGTACTCTCTGTTTAGGGCCAAATAGCATTCTAGTTTGCTCTGTTTTTTTGTTAATTATTTCCAATGTGTCAAGTAATTCTCTTTTTGTTTTCTCATGATTTTATTGGGTCTAATTGTGCTGCTGTCCTGGGGCTCTGTGGGTGTGTTTGTGTTTGTGAACAGAGCCCTAGGACCAGCTTGCTTAGGGACTCTTCTCCAGGTTCATCTCTCCGTAGGTGATGGCTTTGTTATGGAAGTTTTGGGAATCGCTTCCTTTTAGGTGGTTGTAGAATTGAATGGCTCTTTTCTGGATTTTGATCATTAGTGGGTATCGGCCTAATTCTGCTCTGCATGCATTATTTGGTGTTCTACGTTGTACACGGAGGATATTTTTTCAAAATTCTGCATGCAGAGTCTCAATTTGGTGTTTGTCCCATTTTGTGAAATCTTGGTTGGTGAGCAGACCCCAGACCTCACAAGCATAAAGGGCAATGGGCTCTATGACTGATTCAAATATTTTTAGCAAGATCCTACTTGGTATGTTGAATTTTATGTTCCTTTTGATGGCATAGAATGCTCTTCTTGCCTTGTCTCTCAGATCGTTCACAGCTTTGTGGAAGTTACCTGTGGCGCTGATGTTTAGGCCGAGGTATGTATAGTTTTTTGTGTGCTCTAGGGCAATGGTGTCTAGATGGAATTTGTATTTGTGGCCCTGGCCCCCTCTCTCCCTCTCTCTCCTTCTCTCTCTCCTTCTCTCTCTCAGTCTCTCTCTCTCCCCCTCTCTCTCCCCCTGTCTGTCCGTCTGTCCGTCTGTCCGTCTGTCCGTCTCTCTCTCTCTCTCTCTCTCTCTCTCTCTCTCTCTCTCTCTCTCTCTCTCTCTCTCTCTCTCTCTCTCTCTCTCTCTCTCTCTCTCTCTCTCTCTCTCTCTCTCTCTCTCTCTCTCTCTCTCTCTCTCTTTCTCTCTCTCTCTCTCTCTCTCTCTCCTTCTCTGTCTCCTTCTCCCTCTCTGTCTCTCTCTCTCTCTGTCTCTCCCCCTCTCTCCTTCTCTCTCTCTCTCTCCCTCTCTGTCTCTCTCTCTCTCTTTCTCTCTCCCAATCTCTCGCTCTCTCTCTCTCTCTCTCTCTCTCTCTCTCTCTCTCTCTCTCTCTAACTCTCTCTTTTTCTCTCTCTCACACTATGTGTCTCTGAGAACAGTGATCTGGCTGGCTGGGGCTGAAATAAACCACAGTAGTGGCTTTGCTTTGCTGCTAATCGTGTCATAAGAAGGTGTGGCCCGTGGAGGATAGCTCCTCGCCTGTGATATCCTAATTTATACATCAAAGATTTCATCGTTAGGATTTGTGCGTCTAGCCCCAGTTTTCAAGGGAAATTATAACATCTTCTTGGCACACTGTAATGTGAGCAGACTTTTTCTGTCACACAAATCTCACCGGACTTGATGTTAATGCGTTTGAAGAAAACTAGCATCATTAGCTTGTTTCTGCATGAGATAGACAAGAGCAGAGCTGTGCCTTTGGTGTGGTATGATGATGTCCTTCATGGAGTTTGGAGTTTCAAATGTCTTTTGAGGGGGATCCAACTTGCCCCATGACAGCGTCTGTGGTGGTTGTTTTACCTGAGGATTTATATAGATGTATATTTGTTACCATGGGAATAGGTCACACTGTAATCTGCTGACAAGTGGAGCTTGGTTTATACTGAGAGGGAAGTGTGTGTGTGTGTGTTTGGTTTTACTGGAAAAATATTATTTCAGCTTTAGGGGTTAGGGTTACAATTGGGGTTTAGGGTTAGGGTTAGATTAAGGGTTAAGGTCATGTTTCAAATTGTTTGGTCCCCACAAGAATAGTAAAACATGTGTGTGTGTGTGTGTGTGTGTGTGTGTGTGTGTGTGTGTGTGTGTGTGTGTGTGTGTGTGTGTGTGTGTGTGTGTGTGTGTGTGTAAATAATCCTCTTCAGAAGGATTATATTCAAAGCAGGTACTGATACAGTAAAATGTCCTCAGACTAGACTTGAAGCATTTCTTTTGGTGTCCCACTTCCCCTTTCAAAACACTGTGACTGTTTTTCCTCACTTTCCCTTATCTCACTACTGCATTGTCAAGCAGAGACGTGTCATAGTTTGGTAAGGATTGGGGATTGTGTCGTCACCGAGGTCAAAGCTGTGTGATCATGCAGCTTCCAGGCAGCAGATAGTGACTCCTTAATTCAGACTTTGATTCAAGACATTGATTCTGGTTACAGTAATGTGGAATCAGAAACCTGGAAAATAGATCATCACAGGAAAAAGTGTCATCAACAGATGCAAAGAAAAGAGGAAGATATTCTCTCTCTTTCTGTAACTCTCTCACCCCACCTTCTCTCTTTCTGTAACTCTCTCTCCCCACCTTCTCTCTTTCTGTAACTCTCTCACCCCACCTTCTCTCTTTCTGTAACTCTCTCTCCATACCTTCTCCCGTTCTGTAACTCTCTCTCCCCACCTTCTCTCTTTATGTAACTCTCTCTCCCCACCTCTCTTTATGTACCTCTCTCTCCCCACCTTCTCTCTTTCTGTAACTCTCTCCACACCTTCTCTCTTTATGTAACTCTCTCACCCCACCTTCTCTCTTTCTGTAACTCTCTCTCCATACCTTCTCTCATTCTGTAACTCTCTCTCCCCCACCTTCTCTCTTTATGTAACTCTCTCTCCCTACCTTATCTCTTTCTGTAACTCTCTCTCCCCACCTTCTCCCGTTCTGTAACTCTCTCTCCCCACCTTCTTTCTTTATGTAACTCTCTCTCCCCACCTCTCTTTATGTACCTCTCTCTCCCCACCTTCTCTCTTTCTGTAACTCTCTCCACACCTTCTCTCTTTATGTAACTCTCTCTCCCCACCTGCTCTCTTTCTGTAACTCTCTCCCCACCTTTTCTCTTTCTGTAACTCTCTCTCCATACCTTCTCTCGTTCTGTAACTCTCTCTCCCCACCTTCTCTCTTTCTGTAACTCTCTCTCCCCACCTTCTCTCTTTCTGTACCTCTCTCTCCCCACCTTCTCTCTTTCTGTAACTCTCTCTCCCCCACCTTCTCTATTTCTGTAACTCTCTCTCCCCACCTTCTCTCTTTCTGTAACTCTCTCTCCCCACCTTCTCTCTTTCTGTAACTCTCTCTCCCCACCTTCTCTCTTTCTGTAACTCTCTCTCCCCAACCTCCTCTCTTTCGGGAACTCTCTCTCCCCACCTTCTCTCTTTCTGTAACTCTCTCTCCACACCTTCTCTCTTTCTGTAACTCTCTCTCCCTACCTCTCTTTCTGTAACTCTCTCTCCCCACCTTCTCTCTTTCTGTAACTCTCTCTCCCCACCATCTCTCTTTCTGTAAATCTCTCTCCCCACCTTCTCTCTTTCTGTAACTCTCTCCCAACCTTTTCTCTTTCTGTAACTCTTTCTCTCCACCTTCTCTCATTCTGTAACTCTCTCTCCCCCACCTTCTCTCTTTCTGTAACTCTCTCTCCCCCACCTTCTCTCTTTCTGTAACTCTCTCTCCCCACCTTCTCTCTTTCTGTAACTCTCTCCCCACATTCTCTCTTTCTATAACTCTCTCTCCCCCACCTTCTCTCTTTCTGTAACTCTCTCTCCATACCTTCTCTCATTCTGTAACTCTCTCACCCCACCTTCTCTCTTTCTGTAACTCTCTCTCCCCACCTTCTCTCTTTCTGTAACTCTCTCTCCCCACCTTCTCTCTTTCTGTAACTCTCTCTCCCCACCTTCTCTCTTTCTGTAACTCTCTCTCCCTACCTCTCTTTCTGTAACTCTCTCTCCCCACCTTCTTTCTTTCTGTTACTCTCTCTCCCCACCATCTCTCGTTCTGTAACTCTCTCTCCCCACCTTCTCTCTTTCTGTAACTCTCTCCCAACCTTTTCTCTTTCTGTAACTCTCTCTCCCCACCTTCTCTCTTTCTGTAACGCTCTCTCCCCCACCTTCTCTCTTTCTGTAACTCTCTCTCCCCCACCTTCTCTCTTTCTGTAACTCTCTCTCCCCTCCTTCTCTCTTTCTGTAACTCTCTCCCCACATTCTCTCTTTCTATAACTCTCTCTCCCCTACCTTCTCTCTTTCTGTAACTTTCTCTCCCCTCCTTCTCTCTTTCTGTAACTTTCTCTCCCCCACCTTCTCTCTTTCTGTAACTCTCTCTCCCCCACCTTCTCTCTTTCTGTAACTCTCTCTCCCCTACCTTCTCTCTTTCTGTAACTCTCTCTCCCCTCCTTCTCTCTTTCTGTAACTCTCTCCCCACATTCTCTCTTTCTATAACTCTCTCTCCCCTACCTTCTCTCTTTATGTAACTCTCTCACCCCACCTTCTCTCTTTCTGTAACTCTCTCTCCATACCTTCTCTCATTCTGTAACTCTCTCTCCCCCACCTTCTCTCTTTATGTAACTCTCTCTCCCTACCTTATCTCTTCCTGTAACTCTCTCTCCCCACCTTCTCCCGTTCTGTAACTCTCTCTCCCCACCTTCTTTCTTTATGTAACTCTCTCTCCCCACCTCTCTTTATGTACCTCTCTCTCCCCACCTTCTCTCTTTCTGTAACTCTCTCCACACCTTCTCTCTTTATGTAACTCTCTCTCCCCACCTGCTCTCTTTCTGTAACTCTCTCCCCACCTTTTCTCTTTCTGTAACTCTCTCTCCATACCTTCTCTCGTTCTGTAACTCTCTCTCCCCACCTTCTCTCTTTCTGTAACTCTCTCTCCCCACCTTCTCTCTTTCTGTACCTCTCTCTCCCCACCTTCTCTCTTTCTGTAACTCTCTCTCCCCCACCTTCTCTATTTCTGTAACTCTCTCTCCCCACCTTCTCTCTTTCTGTAACTCTCTCTCCCCACCTTCTCTCTTTCTGTAACTCTCTCTCCCCACCTTCTCTCTTTCTGTAACTCTCTCTCCCCAACCTCCTCTCTTTCGGGAACTCTCTCTCCCCACCTTCTCTCTTTCTGTAACTCTCTCTCCACACCTTCTCTCTTTCTGTAACTCTCTCTCCCTACCTCTCTTTCTGTAACTCTCTCTCCCCACCTTCTCTCTTTCTGTAACTCTCTCTCCCCACCATCTCTCTTTCTGTAAATCTCTCTCCCCACCTTCTCTCTTTCTGTAACTCTCTCCCAACCTTTTCTCTTTCTGTAACTCTTTCTCTCCACCTTCTCTCATTCTGTAACTCTCTCTCCCCCACCTTCTCTCTTTCTGTAACTCTCTCTCCCCCACCTTCTCTCTTTCTGTAACTCTCTCTCCCCACCTTCTCTCTTTCTGTAACTCTCTCCCCACATTCTCTCTTTCTATAACTCTCTCTCCCCCACCTTCTCTCTTTCTGTAACTCTCTCTCCATACCTTCTCTCATTCTGTAACTCTCTCACCCCACCTTCTCTCTTTCTGTAACTCTCTCTCCCCACCTTCTCTCTTTCTGTAACTCTCTCTCCCCACCTTCTCTCTTTCTGTAACTCTCTCTCCCCACCTTCTCTCTTTCTGTAACTCTCTCTCCCTACCTCTCTTTCTGTAACTCTCTCTCCCCACCTTCTTTCTTTCTGTTACTCTCTCTCCCCACCATCTCTCGTTCTGTAACTCTCTCTCCCCACCTTCTCTCTTTCTGTAACTCTCTCCCAACCTTTTCTCTTTCTGTAACTCTCTCTCCCACCTTCTCTCTTTCTGTAACGCTCTCTCCCCCACCTTCTCTCTTTCTGTAACTCTCTCTCCCCCACCTTCTCTCTTTCTGTAACTCTCTCTCCCCTCCTTCTCTCTTTCTGTAACTCTCTCCCCACATTCTCTCTTTCTATAACTCTCTCTCCCCTACCTTCTCTCTTTCTGTAACTTTCTCTCCCCTCCTTCTCTCTTTCTGTAACTTTCTCTCCCCCACCTTCTCTCTTTCTGTAACTCTCTCTCCCCCACCTTCTCTCTTTCTGTAACTCTCTCTCCCCTACCTTCTCTCTTTCTGTAACTCTCTCTCCCCTCCTTCTCTCTTTCTGTAACTCTCTCCCCACATTCTCTCTTTCTATAACTCTCTCTCCCCTACCTTCTGTCTTTCTGTAACTTTCTCTCCCCCACATTCTCTCTTTCTGTAACTCTCTCTCCCCCACCTTCTCTCTTTCTGTAACTCTCTCTCCCCTCCTTCTCTCTTTCTGTAACTCTCTCCCCACATTCTCTCTTTCTATAACTCTCTCTCCCCTACCTTCTCTCTTTCGGGAACTCTCTCTCCCCACCTTCTCTCTTTCTGTAACTCTCTCTCCACACCTTCTCTCTTTCTGTAACTCTCTCTCCCTACCTCTCTTTCTGTAACTCTCTCTCCCCACCTTCTCTCTTTCTGTAACTCTCTCTCCCCACCATCTCTCTTTCTGTAAATCTCTCTCCCCACCTTTTCTCTTTCTGTAACTCTCTCCCAACCTTTTCTCTTTCTGTAACTCTTTCTCCCACCTTCTCTCTTTCTGTAACTCTCTCTCCCCCACCTTCTCTCTTTCTGTAACTCTCTCTCCCCCACCTTCTCTCTTTCTGTAACTCTCTCTCCCCACCTTCTCTCTTTCTGTAACTCTCTCCCCACATTCTCTCTTTCTATAACTCTCTCTCCCCCACCTTCTCTCTTTCTGTAACTCTCTCTCCATACCTTCTCTCATTCTGTAACTCTCTCACCCCACCTTCTCTCTTTCTGTAACTCTCTCTCCCTACCTTCTCTCTTTCTGTAACTCTCTCTCCCCACCTTCTCTCTTTCTGTAACTCTCTCTCCCCACCTTCTCTCTTTCTGTAACTCTCTCTCCCTACCTCTCTTTCTGTAACTCTCTCTCCCCACCTTCTCTCTTTCTGTAACTCTCTCTCCCCACCATCTCTCGTTCTGTAACTCTCTCTCCCCACCTTCTCTCTTTCTGTAACTCTCTCCCAACCTTTTCTCTTTCTGTAACTCTCTCTCCCCACCTTCTCTCTTTCTGTAACTCTCTCTCCCCCACCTTCTCTCTTTCTGTAACTCTCTCTCCCCCACCTTCTCTCTTTCTGTAACTCTCTCTCCCCTCCTTCTCTCTTTCTGTAACTCTCTCCCCACATTCTCTCTTTCTATAACTCTCTCTCCCCTACCTTCTCTCTTTCTGTAACTTTCTCTCCCCTCCTTCTCTCTTTCTGTAACTTTCTCTCCCCCACCTTCTCTCTTTCTGTAACTCTCTCTCCCCCACCTTCTCTCTTTCTGTAACTCTCTCTCCCCTACCTTCTCTCTTTCTGTAACTCTCTCTCCCCTCCTTCTCTCTTTCTGTAACTCTCTCCCCACATTCTCTCTTTCTATAACTCTCTCTCCCCTACCTTCTCTCTTTCTGTAACTTTCTCTCCCCCACATTCTCTCTTTCTGTCACTCTCTCTCCCCCACCTTCTCTCTTTCTGTAACTCTCTCTCCCCTCCTTCTCTCTTTCTGTAACTCTCTCCCCACATTCTCTCTTTCTATAACTCTCTCTCCCCTACCTTCTCTCTTTCTGTAACTCTCTCTCCCCTCCTTCTCTCTTTCTGTAACTTTCTCTCCCCACCTTCTCTCTTTCTATAACTCTCTCTCCCCACCTTCTCTCTTTCTGCAACTCTCTCTCCCCACCTTCTCTCTTTCTTGCTCTGTCTCTCTTTAACGCTCTCTCTCTCTATTTAACTCTTTAACTCTCTCTCTCTCTTCTCTCTTTCTGTAACTCTCTCTCCCCCACCTTCTCTCTTTCTGTAACTCTCTCTCCCCTACCTTCTCTCTTTCTGTAACTCTCTCTCCCCTCCTTCTCTCTTTCTGTAACTTTCTCTCCCCACCTTCTCTCTTTCTATAACTCTCTCTCCCCACCTTCTCTCTTTCTGCAACTCTCTCTCCCCACCTTCTCTCTTTCTTGCTCTGTCTCTCTTTAACGCTCTCTCTCTCTATTTAATCTTTAACTCTCTCTCTCTCTCTCTTTAACTCTTTAACTCTCTCTCTCCTCTCTCCAGTAATAGCACCAGGTTTGGGTGTGTTTATGATTTATTCAATGTTTTTTTAGGAGTTTTTGTATAAAAGGACTGAAAACTTTGAACTGGAGTACAAAGCCATGTATATTTGGGTCACACGTTTTACCAGTCTCTTCCTTCTGAGAGAATGTTCTTTGTGTGTGTGTGTGTGTGTGTGTGTGTGTGTGTGTGTGTGTGTGTGTGTGTGTGTGTGTGTGTGTGTGTGTGTGTGTGTGTGTGTGTGTGTGTGTGTGTGTGTGTGTGTGTGTGTGTGTGTGTGTGTGTGTGTGTGTGTGTGTGTGTGTGTGTTGTGTGTGCCTGCCTGCATGCGTGCGTGTGTGCGCACGTCGCACATGTCTAGTGGCTTGGTCGACTCCTCTCCTCCACATTCGTCCTTGAAGTGAGTATCAGCGGGATGCCCAGATCCGAGGGGAGAGAGAGGGGAGGCAGGGGGAGTTGAGAGGAGAGAGGGGAGGCATGGTGCAGAGGGGTTGGGAGCTAAATAATGGATGATTTCTTATTGAAAAAAAGGCTGGGCTAGAGGAAAACAGAGAGAGATTCCATATCATTACTGTGGAAACACTGCACTCGCCATAGCCAGCTAGGCAGAGCAGATGAGAGCAGATCAGGAAGCTATACTGTCGTCAGAAATGTCACCCCAAATCACACTTTTTGATCATCAGGATTTCATTGGTTGAACCTTTTTTTGTCAAATCAAATCATCAAATCAAATGCATTTATATAGCCTTTCTTACATCAGCTGATATCTCAAAGTGCTGTACAGAAACCCAGCCTAAAACCCCAAACAGCAAGCAATGCAGGTGTAGAAGCACGGTGGCTAGGAAAAACTCCCTAGAAAGGCCAAAACCTAGGAAGAAACCTAGAGAGGAACCAGGCTATGAGGGGTGGCCAGTCCTCTTCTGGCTGTGCCGGGTGGAGATTATAACAGAACATGGCCAAGATGTTCAAATGTTCATAAATGACCAGCAGGGTCAAATAATAATAATCACAGTAGTTGTCGAGGGTGTAGCAAGTCAGCACCTCAGGAGTAAGTGTCAGTTGGCTTTTCATAGCCGATCATTAAGAGTATCTCTACCGCTCCTGCTGTCTCTAGAGAGTTGAAATCAGGCATTAATGTAGCATATTGAAATCTGATCATGAGAAATGATTATTACCTTAGCATATACTGAGGCAAGCAAAGACAGTTTCTCCTATGACTGTTGCTCTTCCTCTATGGTGGGTTGTGAGTGGTCCTCCTGACCTGCCTGTGTCTAACTACACTCCATCTGATTGACTCAGCAGTCACTATCACTTCCACAGAACTAGTCTGGCCCACTGCCAAGCCAGGGGAATATGGGGTGACAGCCGTGCATCTTACACCACTCATTCCAGATGCAGTAACATGCTATCACGGCTTATTGTGAAATAGGCACAAATTACTTCTTCCAAATTTGTGACAGCCACACGAAAAAGGGGTTAGGGTTAGCTGTTAAGGTTATGGGTTAGGTAACATGCTAGCTAAGTAGTTAAAGGGTTAAAGTCAGGGTTAAGGTTAGGGGAAGGGTTAGCTAACATGCTAAGTAGTTGCAAAGACTCAAAAGTAGTGAATAGTTGCAACGTTGCTAATTAGCTAAAATGCTAAAGTTGTCCGTGATGAGTTTGAGTTATACGGTCACCCATCCACCCCAACCAACCTCCCTCCTATTGTTTCTGTCTTCCCTTACGAAAAAGACTGCAGTCAGAGTGCAGTATAACTGCAGTACACTGCAAATACTGCGTCCAAAATATCACAGTCAACTGCATTTACTGCACTTTTACTTTCAAAACTGCAATATTTTTTTGTAAGGGATAAGTATCTGTGATTGAAATTTTTTTTTTTTTTTTTTTTTTTTTCACCTTTATTTAACCAGGTAGGCTAGTTGAGAACAAGTTCTCATTTGCAACTGCGACCTGGCCAAGATAAAGCATAGCAGTGTGAACAGACTACAACACAGAGTTACACATGAATAGACAAGTCAATAACATGGTAGAAAAAAGAGAATCTATATACAATGTGTGCAAAAGGCATGAGGTAGGCAATAAATCGAATAATTACAATTTAAATGTTCTGTAAAAAAAATTGTGTACTGGACACACAAAAAAAACTTTTTGGTGTGCCTGTCACGAATTTCCAATAAGCAATTTGTGTCTATTTCACAATAATCTGTGATACTGGGTTGGCATTAGCAGCACTCTGCTGGCTCTGTCACTCCTAAGGACAATATGCACTCAGCATACACTATGTACCTGAATGCCTAACGCAAACATCCAACACATTCACAACTAATGCTGTGGCAAAATTAGTGAACTTTTAATTGAAGTCAAAGCGCCCTGTAACATGGGCGTCAGGAGTCAAAGAAATGACATTGCTGAGGTGTCAAGTTTGGCTTGAATTTGTTGACTATGTTGCAAAGCTGACATAGCATTCTTCGTGAGCTGTGATGTTGGAGCACATGATTGAGAAAACTTTCTAACGTACCAAAGCATAAACACAAAACTTATGGTTGTTTTGGAAAGCTCACAAGTCCCGGTTATAAAGCTCCTAACTTATTAATTCAAGTCAACCTAAGCCGGAAACGGTGGGATCCAGTTTAACACTTGCAATGTTAACAGTAATTAAAATGGGGAAAGGAGAATGCTGCCATGCTACTGGCTTGGAGATGTTTTAGCCAGACATATGGTTACGATAACTATTCCCAGAACTACAAGAGAAACAAATAAACACACACTAAACAAACACAGGGCCCAGCTGAGGACCGCGGGGCAGAACTGCATTCTGGGGAGGCACCCAAAAAACAAACGCCAGATCTTATCTGCCTCGACCCAGGCAGACTTTGTGCCGCGGAGGAAGAAGAGGATGGGAGGAAGACAGCGAGGCAGCACGGAGGAGAAGGAGAATGGAGGGATGAAGAAGTGATGAAGGATTGATGGAGGGGTTCTGGCGTGAGGAGAGAACAACAGAACTCATCTCCTTGGGGTGATGGAGGGGTTCTGGCGTGAGGAGAGGACAATAGAACTCATCTCCCTGGGGAACTTTTCTGAATTAGAATTCTCCCGGCTTCTCCCAAACAAAACGTCAACGGTCTGGTTTCAGTTGGGGAACATTGGCCTGTTACCGTGTGTATCTAGCGAGAGGGATGCAGCAGAGCAGGAGAAATGACCTGCAACAATCGTCATGATATTAAGTACATCCCAGAAATATGTTGATATATGACTATTACTGTGTTGTGTGTTATCCATGTTGTCCCTGACAATACAGTATTAAACAATAAGCTTCAGC
This sequence comes from Salvelinus fontinalis, assembly GCF_029448725.1. Taxonomy (NCBI): domain Eukaryota; kingdom Metazoa; phylum Chordata; class Actinopteri; order Salmoniformes; family Salmonidae; genus Salvelinus; species Salvelinus fontinalis. The sequence goes on from NW_026600472.1 coordinate 243,084, forward strand.
CTCTAAGCTGCCTCTGAAATGAACACCCCAAGCAAACGGGGATGACAGGCCTGGAAAAGACCTTGAGATAGCTTTCCCCATTTTCTCTGTTTCTCCCTCTGTGGTTTAGTGTTTAAAAAGAACAGAGGGATGGCAGAACTGTTGTCCTGGAGCCCAGCGGAGTCGAAATAGAAATGGCTGGTTATTGTGGTGTGGTGGGAAAAACAAGGGGTAATTCTCTCTCTCTCTCTCTCTCTCTCTCTCTCTCTCTCTCTCTCTCTCTCTCTCTCCTCCTCTCCGGCCTCTCTCTCTCCTCTCTCTCTCTCTCTCTCTCTCTCTCTCTCGTCTCTCTCTCTCTCTCGCTCTCTCTCTCTCTCCTCTCTCCTCCCTCTCTCCCTCTCTCTCTCTCTCTCTCCTCTCTCTCTCTCTCTCCTCTCTCTCTCTCTCTCTCCTCTCTCTCTCTCTCTCTCCTCCTCTCACCTCTCTCTCTCTCTCTCTCTCTCTCTCTCTCTCACTCTCTCTCTCTCCTCTCTCTCTCTCTCTCTCTCTCTCTCAGCAGAAGCAGGGGGAGACAGAAGGGAATAGCAGCTAATAAGGCGATGGGTGAAAGGCTTTGTGAAAGCTCCCCGTGGTGCCGGGCTGTAATGGAGATAAGCGAGCTGCGTTGTTGTCTCACAGAAATCAACAAAGGGAACATGCGATGGAAGATTTGCGCAGCGCTCCCCAGTGAAAAGCGGGTTTCATGGCCCCGTAATGTTTAGGCGCATAGGATCATTAGGCCTGCATGCCACCGAAGGGGGGAACAGCGCCAGACTCCAGAACGGCAGGCATCACACACACACCCGTGCCCCAGTTTACGCGTTTCAAAAGCCGCCCGTAATCCACCCCTAAACTCGCTTCCCCGTTCACCTTCTGATGTGGGGAAATCTTAGAAAGAGATTTCTGTTTTCAAGCAAATGGGAAATAGGAACCGTTGCCTGTTTGTTTAGCTGAAGATTTGGCTGATCTACGTCCCTGTGTATTCTGATCTGCTGGATAGATAAGGCCGGCTGGTCTGTGTTCTTAGTAACAGCAGGTGCTTGCCTAGCATGGGCAGTGGGTAGCTGGTGGATGTTAGAGCCGGCCGGCCAGACATGCATAAGATGCTGGTGCCCTATGTAGGCAGGCTGATAATGGAATGTATGCAGAGTTCACAGGCTCTGTTGGTCTTTTCCCCCGGTCGGTTATGGGAATTCTCTGGAACAAAATTCTAGCTAGCTATGGAACGAGTTGAATTCTAGAATCTTGTTTGGCAGTCAAGGTCAAAAGAGGGAAGACGGAAAAAGACCCAGTGATCCACAGTAACTTGCCAGGGACTGTTTGTTACACTGGAGGAAGGAAAGATGGAAGGAAGGAAACAGCTATCCAGGAAGGCCTAGCCCAGCTCAGCAGTAATGGATGACGTGGGCTTGCTGTCCAGGTACTTCACATCCTGCCTTTGATAGCAAGTCACTGAAACACAGTGCATGGAGGTCAGGCCCCACTGTCTGGGGACCTATTAGGGGCTAACAGTGAGCTAGATGGCCCACACAGCACTCTGCTCCATACTGCAGGCACTAAGTACACTAAGTACCCCAACCCCAGCGCCACATCTGATCTGGGGCCAGCCAGAGCGGTGCTTGGGGACCGCTCCTCCTGAACCGTCATTTGTCTCAGACCATCGCCAGCCAGCAGCGCCTGCGGTCGAATTAAGTCTTGATCTATGGGAAAGGCCACAGTACTGGCCTCTCTCACTGCTGCTACTGCCTCCCCTATGAGGGTTAGCTACACCTCTGGTCTATTAGAGAAGAGCTCAGTGTTCACAGCCACTCACTAAGAATATCTTAGAGATAACGATAGTAAAACTACAAAGCAATATGGTTTGATATTGATATGGTGTTTCTGTTTTCGGCCCTTGGGAGCTTTATTATCCACACTGTTCTGTTCTCACTGTAGTTCCCAGAGACTCCCTTTGCTGTCTGTTTCTAATGCTTAGTTGTGACAGTGATCTGAAAGGATGAAGCCATCACTAACGAGTGTGAGTCTGTCAGTAACGCGCTGCATGTTGGCGTTGAATAAAAACAACAACACAGTGACTTGATATAGCGAAGGCACGAGGTGAAGTTCATTTTTTTAAATTTAACAAGTCAGTTAAGAACAAATTCTTATTTACAATGAC
>NW_026600473.1:0-7500 GCF_029448725.1 Salvelinus fontinalis
GTATATATATATATATATATATACACTGTATATATATACTTGCTCTTCTCCAGATGTATCAGAATTGCAGATGGTAGATGTTAGAGTATCCCAAGCGTATAATTTGATAGATTTCTTTCCCTGCTCTGTGTGGTGTAGTTTGACTGGGTTGATAGACACAAGTGAATAATAAATAAGGTCTTTCTCTGAGCTTGCAGAGGGCGGGGCTCTAGCTGACAACATTAAAGCTAGTTTAAGGCATCGTCCCTATCAGCCAATCAGAAAGCAAAATTGTCCAGGAAACAAAATGAAACCAAACACAAAAAACAAGAATGAACAAAATCAACAATGGCATCCAATACCGACGTTTCCAGCAAACACAAACCCCAAAAGCGAAGGAAATTGTACAAATTCACAAAGCATAATTTATCTTACAGATGCAACTGCTTTTTCTTCCATAGCAAGTTTCTATAACCACTCAGCTCCCTATAACCTGCCCCTCCCCACCCCCCCTCTAACCTGCCCCCCCCACCTCTAACCTGCCCACCCCCCCTCTAACCTGCCCACCCCCCCACCCCCCATATAACCTGCCCACCCCCCCTCTAACCCTACCCCCCCCCCCCCCACACACTCTTTCACTTTACAGCTTACAAAATAACAATATTTGAGAGAGACACTTAATATAATTATTTTGACATTATTTGTTAGAAAAAAAAGGTTATTCTGGCCAACAACCCCCCCCCCCCCCTCTTTCACAGGTCATTCTCAGGAGCTGGAGGGGTTGGGCAGGTCGAACACGATTGGGGGGTTGGTGGGCTGGAAGCTGATCGTGCACGTTGAGGAGTTGATGAACGTTGTGCAGCCGTCAGTCATGATGCCATACCCTGTGGAGGGAGAACGCATCATCAGCACACGCCACGGGGAAGTCAAATGCATCATCAACATTGGCCATGAAGTGAGAAACCGTAGTGTCAAATCGACTAATCAAAACCCCACAGGGTGCGTTCCTTTCTGAGACTTCTTTAATTGTCTCTCCTCTGAACTGAGTCTATTCATTTCTACACCTTTAATTAAAAACATAAAGGATGGAATGAGGGAGGGAGGGATGGAGGGACTGAGGGATGGAGGTAGGGACTGAGGTAGGTAGGGGCTGAGGGAGGGAGGTAGGGACTGAGGGATGGAGGTAGGGACTGAGGGATGGAGGTAGGGACTGAGGTAGGTAGGGGCTGAGGGAGGGAGGTATGGACTGAGGGAGGGAGGTAGGGACTGAGGGATGGAGGTAGGGACTGAGGGAGGGAGGTAGGGACTGAGGGAGGGAGGTAGGGACTGAGGGATGGAGGTAGGGACTGAGGGAGGGAGGTAGGGACTGAGGGATGGAGGTAGGGACTGAGGGAGGGAGGTAGGGACTGAGGTAGGTAGGGGCTGAGGGAGGGAGGTAGGGACTGAGGGATGGAGGGAGGGACTGAGGGATGGAGGTAGGGACTGAGGGATGGAGGTAGGGACTGAGGGATGGAGGTAGGGACTGAGGGATGGAGGTAGGGACTGAGGGAGGGAGGTAGGGACTGAGGGATGGAGGTAGGGACTGAGGTAGGTAGGGGCTGAGGGAGGGAGGTAGGGACTGAGGGATGGAGGTAGGGACTGAGGGAGGGAGGTAGGGACTGAGGGATGGAGGTAGGGACTGAGGGATGGAGGTAGGGACTGAGGTAGGTAGGGGCTGAGGGAGGGAGGGACTGAGGGATGGAGGTAGGGACTGAGGGAGGGAGGGACTGAGGGATGGAGGGAGGGACTGAGGGATGGAGGTAGGGACTGAGGGATGGAGGTAGGGACTGAGGTAGGTAGGGGCTGAGGGAGGGAGGTAGGGACTGAGGGATGGAGGTAGGGACTGAGGGATGGAGGTAGGGACTGAGGGAGGGAGGTAGGGACTGAGGGAGGGAGGTAGGGACTGAGGTAGGTAGGGGCTGAGGGAGGGAGGTAGGGACTGAGGGATGGAGGTAGGGACTGAGGGAGGGAGGTAGGGACTGAGGGATGGAGGTAGGGACTGAGGTAGGTAGGGGCTGAGGGAGGGAGGTAGGGACTGAGGGATGGAGGTAGGGACTGAGGGAGGGAGGTAGGGACTGAGGGATGGAGGTAGGGACTGAGGTAGGTAGGGGCTGAGGGAGGGAGGTAGGGACTGAGGGATGGAGGTAGGGACTGAGGGAGGGAGGTAGGGACTGAGGGAGGGAGGTAGGGACTGAGGGATGGAGGTAGGGACTGAGGGAGGGAGGTAGGGACTGAGGGATGGAGGTAGGGACTGAGGGATGGAGGTAGGGACTGAGGGAGGGAGGTAGGGACTGAGGGAGGGAGGTAGGGACTGAGGGATGGAGGTAGGGACTGAGGGAGGGAGGTAGGGACTGAGGGATGGAGGTAGGGACTGAGGGATGGAGGTAGGGACTGAGGGATGGAGGTAGGGACTGAGGGAGGGAGGGGCTGAGGGAGAGAAGGGAGGGAGAGACTGAGGGATGGAGGTAGGGAGGGATAGACTGAGGGAGTGAGAGAAGTAGGGACTGAGGGAGGTACTGAGGGAGTGAGGGAGGGACTGAGGGAGTGAGGGAGGGACTGAGGGAAGGAGGTAGGGAAGGAGGGACTGAGGTAGGGAGGGAGGGACTGAAGAATGGAGGTAGGGAGGGAGGGACTGAGGGATGGAGGTAGGGACTGAGGGAGGTAGGGGTTGAGGGAGGGAGGGGCTGAGGGAGGGAGGGACTGAGGGATGGAGGTATGGAAGGACTGGGGGAGGGAGGTAGGGAGGGAGGGACTGAGGGAGAGAAGAGAGGGAGGGACTGAGGGAGGGAGGTAGGGAAGGACTGGGGGAGGGAGGCAGGGAGGGAGGGACTGAGGTGTACTGTAGGCCTCATCTGGTGAGCAGTGGGGCATGTCTTTAGCCCAGAGGTAGATTAGGGGTATGGGTTATCACGTTCCCCATTCATGTCTACCCCTACCCAGTCCCCAACACCACCACCTCCATCCCTGTCTACCCCTACCCAGGCCCCAACACCACCACCTCCATCCCTGTCTACCCCTACCCAGTCCCCAACACCACCACCTCCATCCCTGTCTACCCCTACCCAGTCCCCAACACCACCACCTCCATCCCTGTCTACCCCTACCCAGGCCCCAACACCACCACCTCCATCCCTGTCTACCCCTACCCAGTCCCCAACACCACCACCTCCATCCCTGTCTACCCCTACCCAGTCTCCAACACCACCACCTCCATCCCTGTCTACCCCTACCCAGTCCCCAACACCACCACCTCCATCCCTGTCTACCCCTACCCAGTCCCCAACACCACCACCTCCATCCCTGTCTACCCCTACCCAGTCCCCAACACCACCACCTCCATCCCTGTCTACCCCTACCCAGGCCCCAACACCACCACCTCCATCCCTGTCTACCCCTACCCAGGCCCCAACACCACCACCTCCATCCCTGTCTACCCCTACCCAGGCCCCAACACCACCACCTCCATCCCTGTCTACCCCTACCCAGTCCCCAACACCACCACCTCCATCCCTGTCTACCCCTACCCAGTCCCCAACACCACCACCTCCATCCCTGTCTACCCCTACCCAGTCCCCAACACCACCACCTCCATCCCTGTCTACCCCTACCCAGGCCCCAACACCACCACCTCCATCCCTGTCTACCCCTACCCAGGCCCCAACACCACCACCTCCATCCCTGTCTACCCCTACCCAGGCCCCAACACCACCACCTCCATCCCTGTCTACCCCTACCCAGGCCCCAACACCACCACCTCCATCCCTGTCTACCCCATAATGTCTCCAACACCACCTCCCCATCCCTGTCTACCTCATAATGTCTCCAACACCACCTCCCCCATCCCTGTCTACCCCATAATGTCTCCAACTCCACCTCCCCCATCCCTGTCTACCCCATAATGTCTCCAACACCACCTCCCCCATCCCTGTCTACCCCATAATGTCTCCAACACCACCTCCCCCATCCCTGTCTACCCCATAATGTCTCCAACACCACCACCTCCATCCCTGTCTACCCCATAATGTCTCCAACACCACCACCCCCATCCCTGTCTACCCCATAATGTCTCCAACTCCACCTCCCCATCCCTGTCTACCCCATAATGTCTCCAACACCACCTCCATCCCTGTCTACCCCATAATGTCTCCAACACCACCTCCCCATCCCTGTCTACCCCATAATGTCTCCAACTCCACCTCCCCATTCCTGTCTACCCCATAATGTCTCCAAAACCACCTCCCCAATCCCTGTCTACCCCATAATGTCTCCAACACCACCTCCATCCCTGTCTACCCCATAATGTCTCCAACACCACCTCCATCCCTGTCTACCCCATAATGTCTCCAACACCACCTCCCCCATCCCTGTCTACCCCATAATGTCTCCAACACCACCTCCATCCCTGTCTACCCCATAATGTCTCCAACACCACCTCCCCCATCCCTGTCTACCCCATAATGTCTCCAACACCACCTCCCCCATCCCTGTCTACCCCATAATGTCTCCAACACCACCTCCCCCATCCCTGTCTACCCCATAATGTCTCCAACACCACCCCCCATCCCTGTCTACCCCATAATGTCTCCAACACCACCTCCATCCCTGTCTACCCCATAATGTCTCCAACACCACCTCCATCCCTGTCTACCCCATTATGTCTCCAACACCCCCTCCCCCATCCCTGTCTACCCCATAATGTCTCCAACACCACCTCTCCATCCCTGTCTACCCCATAATGTCTCCAACACCACCTCCCCATCCCTGTCTAAGCAGGAGAAAGTACTGAACAGAAACCCATAACAACCCATCTCTCTTTCTCTCTAATCCATCCCTACTTCACGGGCTTCTTCTACCCTGGGTCGTGGTGGGGTGTGTGTCTATGGGAGGCATCCTGACTGACCTTCATGTATTCCTCCAAAGGTGTGTAGTTTGGGCCGGACCCTCCTCTGGACCGTGTTGAGCAGCTCCACACAGCCCACCCTCTGCAGCTCCTTAGGAACCCAGTCTCTGAACCCTGAGGAACATGCAAGAAAGACAACAAACCTAGATAAGACAGCAACAATACACTAGCACAATAGTTACTAGGTAAAGCTATGCACCTTTTCTATTTTCCATAGGTAAAGTCTTATCCCCAGCCTCTACGCCTCTCTCCCTTTCTCCATACTCCGGCCCCCAGCCTTAGCTCCGGCCCCCAGCCTTAGCTCCGGCCCCCAGCCTTAGCTCCGGCCCCCAGCCTTAGCTCCGGCACCCAGCCTTAGCTCCGGCACCCAGCCTTAGCTCCGGCCCCCAGCCTTAGCTCCGGCCCCCAGCCTTAGCTCCGGCCCCCAGCCTTAGCTCCGGCCCCCAGCCTTAGCTCCGGCCCCCAGCCTTAGCTCCGGCCCCCAGCCTTAGCTCCGGCCCCCAGCCTTAGCTCCGGCCCCCAGCCTTAGCTCCGGCCCCCAGCCTTAGCTCCGGCCCCCAGCCTTAGCTCCGGCCCCCAGCCTTAGCTCCGGCCCCCAGCCTTAGCTAAGGGAAGCTCAACAACTGAAGCTAAACAACTGAAGCTAAACAACTGAAACTCAACAACTAAGGAAAACAACTGAAGCTCAACAACTGAAGCTCAACAACTAAGAAAAACAACTGAAGCTCAACAACTGAAGCTCAACAACTAAGGAAAACAACTGAAGCTCAACAACTAAGGAAAACAACTGAAGCTCAACAATTAAGGAAAACAACTGAAGCTCAACAACTAAGGAAACAACTGAAGCTCAACAACTAAGGAAAACAACTGAAGCTCAACAACTAAGGAAAACAATTTCATGTTCTACCGAGGGAGTAAACAAAGTTCCACTGTCAAATATAGAACCAGACTGGTTGGGAACATTAGAATTCTGCAGGGGAGGAGGGCTGAGATGATTATGCAAAGCTGATGCAGTGTAAACACACACACACACGCATGCGCACACACACGCGCGCAACCTAACCTGCTCCGTAATATATTCGGATGGATTTAAATAATGAGGGGCGGGCCCATTAGGCATGGTGATGACGGGTTGTGAATGTGATTGGTTAATTGGACTCACCGAGGGGAGGGCAGTGGGTCATGAGGATGTCAATGCCCTCTGGGACTTGGTTCCATTTATCCAGCAGAGACTGGCCCCTAGGCAGGTTGAACCCCCAGCCGTTAAACCACGGGCTCCTACAGGGACACAGACACAACAACAGCTGTCAGGTAGTTAACAAAGAGAGACAGTGAAATAAGCCGTATCAGTTAGTCAACACAGAGAGACAGTGAAATAAGCCGTATCACTTAGTTAACACAGAGAGACAGTGAAATAAGCCGTATCAGTTAGTCAACACAGAGAGACAGTGAAATAAGCCGTATCACTTAGTTAACACAGAGAGACAGTGAAATAAGCCGTATCAGTTAGTTAACACAGAGAGACAGTGAAATAAGCCGTATCAGTTAGTCAACACAGAGAGACAGTGAAATAAGCCGTATCACTTAGTTAACACAGAGAGACAGTGAAATAAGCCGTATCAGTTAGTTAACACAGAGAGACAGTGAAATAAGCCGTATCAGTTAGTTAACACAGAGAGACAGTGAAATAAGCCGTATCAGTTAGTTAACACAGAAAGACAGTGAAATAAGCCGTATCAGTTAGTTAACACAGAGAGACAGTGAAATAAGCCGTATCAGTTAGTTAACACAGAGAGACAGTGAAATAAGCCGTATCGGCCAGGTGTCTGACTAGAGTTATCTTGCTACAAAAGCCACATCTATTTGACCCTCTACACCAAAACAAGAAGACAACGTGTAACACATTTTTAAAAAACACACACAGAAAATTATTTACACAATTTCCAAACACTAGGCACCAATTGACTGTATGATCCCCAACCCCCTCCCAGACTGAAGCAGTGTGACTGACATGAGATGGCCCTCCTCAGGCAGAGTGGATCTAACCCTCCCAGACTGAAGCAGTGTGCCTGACATGAGATGGCCCTCCTCAGGCAGAGTGGATCTAACCCTCCCAGACTGAAGCAGTGTGACTGACATGAGATGGCCCTCCTCAGGCAGAGTGGATTTAACCCTCCCAGACTGAAGCGGTGTGCCTGACATGAGATGGCCCTCCTCAGGCAGAGTGGATCTAACCCTCCCAGACTGAAGCAGTGTGACTGACATGAGATGGCCCTCCTCAGGCAGAGTGGATCTAACCCTCCCAGACTGAAGCAGTGTGACTGACATGAGATGGCCCTCCTCAGCAGAGTGGATCTAACCCTCCCAGACTGAAGCAGTGTGACTGACATGAGATGGCCCTCCTCAGGCAGAGTGGATTTAACCCTCCCAGACTGAAGCAGTGTGACTGACATGAGATGGCCCTCCTCAGGCAGAGTGGATCTAACCCTCCCAGACTGAAGCAGTGTGACTGACATGAGATGGCCCTCCTCAGCAGAGTGGATCTAACCCTCCCAGACTGAAGCAGTGTGACTGACATGAGA
>NW_026600473.1:12500-15000 GCF_029448725.1 Salvelinus fontinalis
CGTCTCCATCCCTCTCCTCCTCCTCCCTTCTCCCCCGCCTCCCCCTTAACCATGCCTCTCATGGTTCTTAACCCGTCTCCATCCCTCTCCTCCTCCTCCTCCCTCTCCCTTCTCCCCCCTAACCATGCCTCTCATGGTTCTTAACCCGTCTCCATCCCTCTCCTCCTCCTCCCTTCTCCCCCGCCTCCCCCTTAACCATGCCTCTCATGGTTCTTAACCCGTCTCCATCCCTCTCCTCCTCCTCCTCCCTCTCCCTTCTCCCCCCTAACCATGCCTCTCATGGTTCTTAACCCGTCTCCATCCCTCTCCTCCTCCTCCTCCCTCTCCCTTCACCCCCCTAACCATGCCTCTCATGGTTCTTAACCCGTCTCCATCCCTCTCCTCCTCCTCCTCCCTCTCCCTTCTCCCCCCTAACCATGCCTCTCATGGTTCTTAACCCGTCTCCATCCCTCTCCTCCTCCTCCCTTCTCCCCCGCCTCCCCCTTAACCATGCCTCTCATGGTTCTTAACCCGTCTCCATCCCTCTCCTCCTCCTCCTCCCTCTCCCTTCTCCCCCCTAACCATGCCTCTCATGGTTCTTAACCCGTCTCCATCCCTCTCCTCCTCCTCCCTTCTCCCCCGCCTCCCCCTTAACCATGCCTCTCATGGTTCTTAACCCGTCTCCATCCCTCTCCTCCTCCTCCTCCCTCTCCCTTCTCCCCCCTAACCATGCCTCTCATGGTTCTTAACCCGTCTCCATCCCTCTCCTCCTCCTCCTCCCTCTCCCTTCTCCCCCCTAACCATGCCTCTCATGGTTCTTAACCCGTCTCCATCCCTCTCCTCCTCCTCCTCCCTCTCCCTTCTCCCCCCTAAACATGCCTCTCATGGTTCTTTTTTTATATTTTTTAAACAGTATGTTTATTGGAATTTCACAATTTTCACCCATATTAAAGAGATACAACAACAGAGACAAGGCAAAAAAAACAAAGAAAAACAGCACCCGCCAACACATACCTGCGCATACATACATATATACACATATACATATACATACGCACACCATCTTCCTCCCCCCGCTTCTCCCACCCCATCCCCATCATTGCGTCTCTCAATACACACATTTTAAACAAACTTACAAACAGAAATTAAACAAAAAAGCTTGGTTTAAACTAAGAAGTTAGGTTCCACACATGGAACATACAGTGTAATTCTGAATACATAGATTACCACCATTCTAAGAGAATCCTTGCAGCATAATAGCTGATACCTCAGGTTCTAAGTAATTTAGATAGGGTTCCCACACTTTGTAGAACTGATCTGTTTTAGAATGCAATGTACATGTCAGATATTCCAGAGGCACCCATTCAAAAAGTATCTTCTGCCAATCTTTAATAGAAGGAACCTTATCACTAATCCACCGTAAAAGGATGTTTTTCCTTGCAGCAAAGGTAAGGATGTTGTAAAGCCTCCTCTTACTCACAGAAGTAACATGCCTACTAGGGAGACCCAACAGTAAACAAACTGGGTCCAATTCTAGATCAACCCCTAGGATCTTTTCAATTTCTTGCAGAACACCAGACCAGTATCGTTGTATTTTGGTACATGACCATAAACAATGTGTTAGGGTGCCTGTATCAGTTTTGCATTTAAGACACTGAGGAGAAGAGGAAGAGGGGCTAAAGGCATGTCTGCGATTTGGGGATATATGCAATCTGTGTATTATTTTTAATTGGATTGCTTTAGTACGATTACATATAGATATTGTTATTGCATATCTCCAAATGTCCTCCCACATCTCTTCGTCAATAGTCACAGACAATTCTTTCTCCCACACTTGTTTCACCCTCTGTGTGTCGACAGCAGGAAAGGACCTTAAAGCATCATAAAACAGACTTACAGACATTTTCCTTTGTGGAAAAAAAAAGCATTCTCTCAATGACAGACATATCAGGGTTACCAATTAAGGTGGTGCTCTTCACAATATAATGTCTTACTTGTAGGAAGCGGAAAAAGTCCTGCTTTGGGAGTCGATATTTCTCCACCATCTGCTCAAATGACAATAGAATCTTATCAGCAAATAAGTAATTTAGTCTGCGTATGCCCTTATTAAGCCAAAAGTTAAAGCCAGCATCCAGCAATCCTGGACCAAAATCTGGGTTGTTAAGAATTGGGGTAAGAGCAGAGGTTAGTTTGGACCTTCCCAGGAAGCGCTGAACTGACCTCCAAACCTTGAGTGTGTTAAGTGTAATAGGATTATTGCAGTGATCTTCTACAGACTTGAAACTTCTGAAAAATAAAAGATCCTGTAAGGGGTATTTTGAAAGAGAAGTCTCAATGTCTAACCAAATAGAGGAGTCATCGTTTGTGATCCAATCAGAAATATAACATAGGTGGGCACACCACTGATAGAACCTGATATTGGGCAGATCCAAGCCCCCCATAGAACTTGGCAGCTGCAATATTGCCATCTTAAGCCTTGGCTTGCGTTTACTCCATATGAAGGAACTTAGCCATCCATTTA
>NW_026600473.1:20000-24648 GCF_029448725.1 Salvelinus fontinalis
ACCCATATTTATGCTTACTTATTTTAACTTGTGTGCTTTAACCATTTGTACATTGTTACAACACTGTATATATTTAATATGACACTTGTAATGTCTTTATTGTTTTGAAACTTCTGTATGTGTAATGTTTACTGTTAATTCGTTTTGTTTGTTTCACTTTTGTGTATTGTCTACCTCACTTGCTTTGGCAATGTTAACACATGTTTCCCATGCCAATAAAGCCCCTTGAATTGAATTGAATTGACAGAGACAAAGAGCGAGAAAGAGAGACAGAGACAGAGGGCGAGAGAGAGAAAGAGAGAGAGATAAAGACATAGATAGATACAGTTTGTGTGTGTACAGGGCCTTCAGAAAATATTCACACCCGTTGACCTTTTCCACATTTTGTTGAGTTACAAAGTGGGATTAAAATGGATTTAATTGTCATTTCTTGTCAACGATCTACACAACATACTGTCTGTCAAAGTGGAAGAACACTTCTAAAACATTTGTTTAATGTATGGCAAACAGAACAAGTACATTATCTTGATTAGATACGTATTCTTCCCCCTGGGTCAATACATGTTAGAATCACATTTGGCAGCTGTTAAAGCTGTGAGTCATTCTGGGTCTCTAAGAGCTTTGGACACCTGGATTGTACAATATTTGCATATTTATCTTCGAAAAATTCTTCATGCTCTGTCAAATTAGTTGTTGATCATTGCTAGACAGCCATTTTCAAGTCTTGCCATAGATTTTCAAGCCAATTTAAGTCAGATTATTGTCCTGTTGAAAGGTGAATCTCCCAGTGTCTGTTGGAAAGCAGACTGAACCAGGTTTAACTGTAGGATTTTGCCTGTGCTTAGCTCTATTCTGTTTTTTTAATCCTGAAAAACTCCTTTGCCGATAAAAAGTATACCCATAACATGACGCAGCCACCACCATGCTTGAAAATATGAAGAGTGGTACTCAGTGATGTGTTGCGTTGGATTTTCCCCAAACATAACACTTTGTATTCAGGATAAAAATGTAATTTCTTTGTCACTTTTTTTTTCCAGTGTTACGTTAGCGCCTTACTGCAAACAGGATGTATGTTTTGAAAAACAAAATCTGTACTGGCATTCTTTTCACTCTGTCATTTATGTTAATATTGTGGAATAACTGTTGTTGATCCATCCTCAGTTATCTCCTATCACAGCCATTAAAATCCCCATTGGCCTCATGGTGAAATCCCTGAGCGGTTTCCTTTCTCTCCGGCATCTGAGTTAGAAAGGGCGCCTGTATCTTTGTAGTGTTATTGCACACAGAGTGAGTCCATGCAACTTATTATATGACTTGTAAAGCACATTTTTACTCCTGAACTTATTTAGGCTTGCCATAACAAATGGGTTGAATACTTATTGAGTCAAGACATTTCAGCATTTCATTTTTTATGAATAAAGAAAAGAATGTAAAAACATAATTCCACTTTGACATTATGGGGTATTGTGTGTAGATCAGTTACACAACATCTACATGTAATACATTTTATATTCAGGCTGTATGACAACAAAATGTGGAAAAAGTTAAGGGGTGTGAATACTTTCTGACGGCACTGTGTTTGTGTGTGTGTGTGTGTGTGTGTGTGTGTGTGTGTGTGTGTGTGTGTGTGTGTGTGAAAGAGAGAGGTGGAGGTAGCGGGAGAGGAAGGAGACAGAGAGATGGTGGCTGGGGGAATAAAATGAGAGAGGACAGGATCAGACTGTAGCTGTCTCAGTGGACCAGCCATCATTAGAAGCAGCAGCCCCCCCCCCCCTCCCTCCCTCCCTCCCCAGAGAGATCCCTGCTCTCAGCACAGAGCAGCATGCAGGATTCAACCAGACACAGACATCAAAGGCCATCCTCCCTGAGAGTGTGTGTAGTATGAGAATGAGTGTGGAAGAATGTGTGTGTGTGTGTGTGTGTGTGTGTGTGTGTGAGTGAGAGAGAGAGAAAGAGAGCACTGTTCATTTTCATTTCCCTTTTGTTTCTTGTCTATTTCACTTGCTTTGGCAATGTAAACATATGTTTCCCATGCCAATTCTTTGAATTGAAATTGAATTGAGCGAGACAGAGAGAGAGAGAGAAAGAGAGAGAGAAAGAGAGGCGGAGTGGGAGGAAGTTTGTATATGAGTTTGTGATTGAGAGAGAGGATCTGTGTGTGTGTGTGACTAAGCAAGGCCTCACTGACACTGACTGAAATATTCAGTGCTGCGGGCTAGAGGCCAGTGTGTGACACATGTGGGTTACAGAGTGGAGCGGGGGGGTTAGAACCCTTAACCTCTCCCTCTGAAGGGTCCGGGACCCCCGTTAAACATTTAACCAGCGCTACACTGCTCCAAGACACTAACAACAGACAGGGAGATAGGAGTGGATTACTGATCCAAGACACTAACAACAGACAGGGATAGGAGTGGATTACTGCTCCAAGACACTAACCACAGACATGGAGATAGGAGTGGATTACTGCTCCAAGACACTAACAACAGACATGGAGATAGGAGTGGGTTACTGCTCCAAGACACTAACAACAGACAGGGAGATAGGAGTGGATTACTGCTCCAAGACACTAACAACAGATAGGGAGATAGGAGTGGATTACTGCTCCAAGACACTAACAACAGACAGGGAGATAGGAGTGGATTACTAAAGGGAACTGCAGTATTCTATCACAACTGGCCACAGAGTTTCAGAGTATCCCGTCTTGTGCAATGAGAACGTTTATTTGAAGTAACGTGCAGTTACTTTTTTTGTCTTGAACACTCGAGGTCTACCTGAAAATAACATCACGTTTCACAAAAGCCTGGTGTTCTTCAGCTTCGAATAGAGGCCATGCCTTTGATGGGAAGAGATATAGTCCCATTACAATCTGTACAGGATATAGTAATGTAGGCAAAGAGCTCCATACAGGTCTTTCTCAATCAGGAATCAGTGTGAGTGTGCGCGAGTGTGAGTGACAGTGACAGTGACAGTGACAGTGTGTGTGTGTGTGTGTGTGTGTGTGTGTGTGTGTGAGAGAGAGAGAGAGAGAGAGAGAGTGTGAGAGAGAGAGACAAAGGCCCTGTGTGTCTGACCCTGGTTTCATTCTGTAGTGTCTGCAGATCTCAGAGAGCTCTATGGGAACAGAGATCTCTATGGGAACAGAGATCTCTATGGAAACAGAGATCTCTATGGGAACAGAGATGTGTGGAGGGAACAGAGATCTCTATGGGAACAGAGATGTGTGGAGGAAACAGAGATCTCTATGGGAACAGAGATGTGTGGAGGAAACAGAGATCTCTATGGGAACAGAGATGTGTGGAGGGAACAGAGATCTCTATGGGAACAGAGATGTGTGGAGGAAACAGAGATCACTATGGGAACAGAGATGTGTGGAGGAAACAGAGATGTGTGGAGGGAACAGAGATCTCTATGGGAACAGAGATGTGTGGAGGGAATAGAGATCTCTATGGGAACAGAGATGTGTGGAGGGAATAGAGATCTCTATGGGAACAGAGATGTGTGGAGGGAATAGAGATCTCTATGGGAACAGAGATCTCTATGGGAACAGAGATCTATATGGGAACAGAGATGTGTGGAGGGAACTGAGATCTCTATGGGAACAGAGATGTGTGGAGGGAATAGAGATCTCTATGGGAACAGAGATCTCTATGGGAACAGAGATCTCTATGGGAACAGAGATGTGTGGAGGGAACTGAGATCTCTATGGGAACAGAGATGTGTGGAGGGAACAGAGAGCTCTATGGGAACAGAGATCTCTATGGGAACAGAGATGTGTGGAGGGAACAGAGATCTCTATGGGAACAGAGATGTGTGGAGGGAACAGAGATCTCTATGGGAACAGAGATGTGTGGAGGGAACAGAGATCTCTATGGGAACAGAGATGTGTGGAGGGAACAGAGATCTCTATGGGAACAGAGATGTGTGTAGGGAACAGAGATCTCTATGGGAACAGAGATCTCTATGGGAACAGAGATGTGTGGAGGGAACAGAGATCTCTATGGGAACAGAGATGTGTGTAGGAAACAGAGATCTCTATGGGAACAGAGAGCTCTATGGGAACAGAGATGTGTGTAGGAAACAGAGATCTCTATGGGAACAGAGATCTATATGGGAACAGAGATGTGTGGAGGGAACAGAGATCTCTATGGGAACAGAGATGTGTGTAGGAAACAGAGATCTCTATGGGAACAGAGATCTCTATGGGAACAGAGATGTGTGTAGGAAACAGAGATCTCTATGGGAACAGAGATCTATATGGGAACAGAGATGTGTGGAGGGAACAGAGATCTCTATGGGAACAGAGATGTGTGGAGGGAACAGAGATCTCTATGGGAACAGAGATGTGTGTGTAAATGAGAACGTGGCACCAGGGCACTTTGAAATATGGATCTGACAGGAAGCCACACAGCCAGGCCCAGGAGAAACCTGAGAGGCCTCTGATAAAGAGAGGGGAGGGGGAGTCAGCACAGGAAGGCCCATTCAGAGAGCTCTGTCTGGGGCCTGGGCCAGGGGCCAGGGCTCATTCAACCCGCCCGGAGAACCAGGGCTAGAGCTCCCATTACCTGGCCTCCACCCCAGCCGCCCTCACCCCCACCCCCTGGTCCGTGAACTTGATCCCTGAGAACAATGAACATGAGGGAGGGGGTTA
>NW_026600473.1:25148-45148 GCF_029448725.1 Salvelinus fontinalis
GACAGACCCAGCCCAGGATAGGAACAGCAACACACACACACAGACCCAGCCCAGGATAGGAACAGCAACACACACAGACAGACCCAGCCCAGGATAGGAACAGCAACACACACACACAGACCCAGCCCAGGATAGGAACAGCAACACACACACACAGACCCAGCCTAGGATAGGAACAGCAACACACACACACAGACCCAGCCCAGGATAGGAACAGCAACACACACAGACAGACCCAGCCCAGGATAGGAACAGCAACACACACACACAGACCCAGCCCAGGATAGGAACAGCAACACACACAGACAGACCCAGCCCAGGATAGGAACAGCAACACACACACACAGACCCAGCCCAGGATAGGAACAGCAACACACACAGACAGACCCAGCCCAGGATAGGAACAGCAACACACACACACAGACCCAGCCCAGGATAGGAACAGCAACACACACAGACAGACCCAGCCCAGGATAGGAACAGCAACACACACACACAGACCCAGCCCAGGATAGGAACAGCAACACACACAGACAGACCCAGCCCAGGATAGGAACAGCAACACACACACACAGACCCAGCCCAGGATAGGAACAGCAACACACACACACAGACCCAGCCCAGGATAGGAACAGCAACACACACAGACCCAGCCGAGGATAGGAACAGCAACACACACACACAGACCCAGCCCAGGATAGGAACAGCAACACACACACACACAGACCCAGCCTAGGATAGGAACAGCAACACACACAGACCCAGCCGAGGATAGGAACAGCAACACACACAGACCCAGCCTAGGATAGGAACAGCAACACACACAGACCCAGCCTAGGATAGGAACAGCAACACACACAGACCCAGCCTAGGATAGGAACAGCAACACACACAGACCCAGCCTATGATAGGAACAGCAACACACACAGACCCAGCCTAGGATAGGAACAGCAACACACACACACACACACAGACCCAGCCGAGGATAGGAACAGCAACACACACAGACCCAGCCTAGGATAGGAACAGCAACACACACACACACAGACCCAGCCTAGGATAGGAACAGCAACACACACACACAGACCCAGCCTAGGATAGGAACAGCAACACACACAGACCCAGCCGAGGATAGGAACAGCAACACACACAGACCCAGCCGAGGATAGGAACAGCAACACACACAGACCCAGCCTAGGATAGGAACAGCAACACACACACACAGACCCAGCCTAGGATAGGAACAGCAACACACACACACACAGACCCAGCCGAGGATAGGAACAGAAACACACACACACAGACCCAGCCTAGGATAGGAACAGCAACACACACAGACCCAGCCTAGGATAGGAACAGCAACACACACAGACCCAGCCTAGGATAGGAACAGCAACACACACACACAGACCCAGCCTAGGATAGGAACAGCAACACACACACACACAGACCCAGCCGAGGATAGGAACAGCAACACACACACACAGACCCAGCCTAGGATAGGAACAGCAACACACACAGACCCAGCCTAGGATAGGAACAGCAACACACACAGACCCAGCCTAGGATAGGAACAGCAACACACACAGACCCAGCCTAGGATAGGAACAGCAACACACACAGACCCAGCCTAGGATAGGAACAGCAACACACACACACAGACCCAGCCTAGGATAGGAACAGCAACATACACAGACCCAGCCTAGGATAGGAACAGCAACACACACAGACCCAGCCTAGGATAGGAACAGCAACACACACACACACAGACCAAGCCTAGGATAGGAACAGCAACACACACAGACCCAGCCCAGGATAGGAATAGCAACACACACACACAGACCCAGCCCAGGATAGGAATAGCAACACACACACACAGACCCAGCCTAGGATAGGAACAGCAACACACACACAGACCCAGCCTAGGATAGGAACAGCAACACACACACAGACCCAGCCTAGGATAGGAACAGCAACACACACAGACCCAGCCTAGGATAGGAACAGCAACACACAGACCCAGCCTAGGATAGGAACAGCAACACACACACAGACCCAGCCCAGGATAGGAACAGCAACACACACACAGACCCAGCCTAGGATAGGAACAGCAACACACACAGACCCAGCCTAGGATAGGAACAGCAACACACACAGACCCAGCCTAGGATAGGAACAGCAACACACACACAGACCCAGCCTAGGATAGGAACAGCAACACACACACACAGACCCAGCCTAGGATAGGAACAGCAACACACACACACAGACCCAGCCGAGGATAGGAATAGCAACATACACAGACCCAGCCTAGGATAGGAACAGCAACACACACAGACCCAGCCCAGCCTAGGATAGGAACAGCAACACACACAGACCCAGCCTAGGATAGGAACAGCAACACACACAGACCCAGCCGAGGATAGGAACAGCAACACACACAGACCCAGCCTAGGATAGGAACAGCAGCACACACACACACAGACCCAGCCCAGGATAGGAATAGCAACACACACACACACAGACCCAGCCGAGGATAGGAAAAGCAACACACACACACACAGACCCAGCCGAGGATTGGAATAGCAACACACACACACACAGACCCAGCCGAGGATAGGAATAGCAACACACACACACAGACCCAGCCGAGGATAGGAATAGCAACACACACACACAGACCCAGCCTAGGATAGGAATAGTAACACACACACACACAGACCCAGCCTAGGATAGGAACAGCAACACACACACACAGACAGGAACAGCAACACACACACACAGACCCAGCCTAGGATAGGAATAGTAACACACACACACAGACCCAGCCGAGGATAGGAATAGCAACACACACACACAGACCCAGCCGAGGATAGGAATAGCAACACACACACACAGACCCAGCCTAGGATAGGAACAGCAACACACACACACAGACCCAGCCTAGGATAGGAATAGTAACACACACACACAGACCCAGCCTAGGATAGGAACAGCAGCACACACAGACCCAGCCTAGGATAGGAACAGCAGCACACACAGACCCAGCCTAGGATAGGAACAGCAGCACACACAGACCCAGCCTAGGATAGGAACAGCAACACACACAGACCCAGCCTAGGATAGGAACAGCAGCACACACAGACCCAGCCTAGGATAGGAACAGCAACACACACACAGACCCAGCCTAGGATAGGAACAGCAACACACACAGACCCAGCCGAGGATAGGAACAGCAACACACACAGACCCAGCCTAGGATAGGAACAGCAGCACACACAGACCCTGCCGAGGATAGGAATAGCAACACACACACACAGACCCAGCCTAGGATAGGAACAGCAACACACACAGACCCAGCCTAGGATAGGAACAGCAACACACACACACAGACCCAGCCTAGGATAGGAACAGCAACACACACACACAGACCCAGCCTAGGATAGGAACAGCAACACACACACACAGACCCAGCCTAGGATAGGAATAGCAACACACACAGACCCAGCCGAGGATAGGAATAGCAACACACACAGACCCAGCCGAGGATAGGAACAGCAACACACACACACACAGGGAGACATACACCAGGGCTGGGCAAAGGGAACAGTAGATTCAGCAACACAGACCAGCACATGGACATAATGGATGTCCGAGAGATGTGCTACCAGTCTTGGATGATAATAAATATTTAGTTGGATGGGGTCTTCTCCATACAAGGAGGTTGTTTAGAAAGACCTGCTTTTATCTGAACCATGACGGCTTTTCCTACAAGTTGTTTTGCTGGAAAGCGTTTCTCCATTTTCTCTGCTCTCTGTTTAGAGAGACCTGCATTTCTCTCTCCCTAGACTCTGCAGTCAGCAGTCTATACAGTACCTACATCCTGCTATTCCAATTAAACACAATGTTTCCTCTCTTGTTTTCGTTAAGTGTTTCAGTTCTCCTTAAGGACTATCTTGGTGAAAGTAATCAGCAGCATTAGGGAACAATGGGGGTATCCGTTCAGGGCTGAGGCCTGTGGGACCTTGCTGTTGTTGTGGCTCAGAGCGGCACGGCTCACACTGAGAACGGAGCTGCTGTTTGTTTACACTTTGTGCGCATGTTAAATGTGCACCCCCACATGGTCCGTCCATTAAAGCCGCCCCCGGGGTTTGGCGCATTGCGCTGGTGTGGTGCGGCCGCAGTGGATGATAGCAGTGGGGTGTGTGTGTTTTGGTTTTACTATCCTTGTGGGGACCAGAAATCTTCACAAGGATAGTAAAACAAGGAAACATTTGAGGACATTTTGCCAGTCCCCACAAGGAAAAAGGCTATTCTAGGGTTAGGGTTTAGGGTTAGGGGTTAGGGAAAATAGGATTTTGAGTGGGAATCAATTGTTTGGTCCCTACAAGGATAGTAACATTCTTGTGTGAATGAATAGAATGTCTGCAGCAATGATCAATGTGTGTGTGTGTGTGCGTGTGTGTGTGTGTGTTTGCTGGCACTGTGGGGAGGCTAGCCTCTGAGACCACCAGTCGTGAGAGGAAGCACCTTCACATGTTTATTTTACTGCCCTGATCAACCACCTGATTAGAGAGAGAGAATGATGGAGAGAGGGGGGGTGATGGAAATAGAGTGTAGAAAGAACAGGGATAGAGAGTGAGGGATTAGGGAAAAGAGAGAATGTGCAGAAAGTGAGAGAGAAGAAGGTGAAGCAGGAGAGGGGGTTGAGACCCAGCCTGCTGTAATGAACATTAGGGCAGCAGTGTAAATGTAATGACCTGTGAAACCAACAGCGCTGCTGCGCCCGGCACCACTGCATGCTAAGTGGCTCAATTATTAATACAAGCCCTGGGATGATGTCACTGAGTAAACACACTGTTAGTCTCCCTGCCTCCCTCCATGACTTACCAGGCCAGCTGCTGACGTACAGGCCTCTATGATGGTAGAGCATGACTTACCAGGCCAGCTGCTGACGTACAGGTCTCTATGATGGTAGAGCATGACTTACCAGGCCAGCTGCTGACGTACAGGTCTCTATGATGGTAGAGCATGACTTACCAGGCCAGCTGCTGACGTACAGGTCTCTATGATGGTAGAGCATGACTTACCAGGCCAGCTGCTGACGTACAGGCCTCTATGATGGTAGAGCATGACTTACCAGGCCAGCTGCTGACGTACAGGTCTCTATGATGGTAGAGCATGACTTACCAGGCCAGCTACTGACGTACAGGTCTCTATGATGGTAGAGCATGACTTACCAGGCCAGCTGCTGACGTACAGGTCTCTATGATGGTAGAGCATGACTTACCAGGCCAGCTGCTGACGTACAGGTCTCTATGATGGTAGAGCATGACTTACCAGGCCAGCTGCTGACGTACAGGCCTCTATGATGGTAGAGCATGACTTACCAGGCCAGCTGCTGACGTACAGGCCTCTATGATGGTAGAGCATGACTTACCAGGCCAGCTGCTGACGTACAGGTCTCTATGATGGTAGAGCATGACTTACCAGGCCAGCTGCTGACGTACAGGTCTCTATGATGGTAGAGCATGACTTACCAGGCCAGCTGCTGACGTACAGGTCTCTATGATGGTAGAGCATGACTTACCAGGCCAGCTACTGACGTACAGGTCTCTATGATGGTAGAGCATGACTTACCAGGCCAGCTGCTGACGTACAGGTCTCTATGATGGTAGAGCATGACTTACCAGGCCAGCTACTGACGTACAGGTCTCTATGATGGTAGAGCATGACTTACCAGGCCAGCTGCTGACGTACAGGCCTCTATGATGGTAGAGCATGACTTACCAGGCCAGCTGCTGACGTACAGGTCTCTATGATGGTAGAGCATGACTTACCAGGCCAGCTGCTGACGTACAGGCCTCTATGATGGTAGAGCATGACTTACCAGGCCAGCTACTGACGTACAGGTCTCTATGATGGTAGAGCATGACTTACCAGGCCAGCTGCTGACGTACAGGTCTCTATGATGGTAGAGCATGACTTACCAGGCCAGCTACTGACGTACAGGTATCTATGATGGTAGAGCATGACTTACCAGGCCAGCTGCTGACGTACAGGTCTCTATGATGGTAGAGCATGACTTACCAGAGGCTAGAAACAGGGTCACACCCCATTTGTACCCAGATTATTAATAGCATGTCACTACGCTAATGACGCAGCCAGGCTAACAGCGGGATATGAATAGCCTGGCTAATGGTACCGTAGGTTAGTCACATGTCTAATAAATAGCTTAGTGACGGGGCAGGTGCTAGCTAGTGGCTAATGGTGCCGTAGGTTAGTCACATGTCTAATAAATAGCTTAGTGACGGGGCAGGTGCTAGCTAGTGGCTAAAGGTGCCGTAGGTTAGTCACATGTCTAATAAATAGCTTAGTGACGGATCAGGTGCTAGCTAGTGGCTAAAGGTGCCGTAGGTTAGTCACATGTCTAATAAATGGATGGGGGGCTGCTTGGGAGGCGAGCAGGGATACAAAACACAATCATAGAGCCTTGGCACTGAGCCCAATATGTCTCACTGCTCAGTGTGGGTACAGTCCAGGTACAGCACCTCTAACCCCCCTCCTCTCCCTCTCCGTACCCCAGCCCGAGGCTACCTACAAAGGCAGGACAGAAGCCCCACATTCCCCAGTCTGCTCCATCACGTTGGGTGTAGTGGGTGTTCCCCCAATACCCCACAGCTCTGTTGAATGTTAGAATCCTTTGTTTGTTTCTGTGTGTGTGTGCGTCTGTGTGTCCATGTGTTTGCTTATCTGTATATGTGCGTTTGTGTGTGCGTGCGTTCATTCACGCGCTCGCATGTGTGTGAATACCGTGACAGGTCCCCCGGCCCAGCAGGAGTCCTTCTTGATGTTCGCCCCATGCTGGGCCTCACGCTACCAGAGGATAAATATTTTAATATCTCAGGACACCCCCTGTCCCAGACAGCAAGACTACACTACCACCCCCTGTCCCAGACAGCTAGGCTACACCACCACCCCCTGTCCCAGACAACTAGACTACACTACCACCCCCTGTCCCAGACAGCTAGACTGCACTACCACCCCCTGTCCCAGAAAGCTAGACTACACTACCACCCCCTGTCCCAGACAGCTAGACTACACTACCACCACCTGTCCCAACAGCTAGACTACACTACCACCCCCTGTCCCAGACAGCTAGACTACACTACCATCCCCTGTCCCAGACAGCTAGACTACACTACCACCCCCTGTCCCAGACAACTAGACTACACTACCACCCCCTGTCCCAGACAACTAGACTACACTACCACCCCCTGTCCCAGACAGCTAGACTACACTACCACCCCCTGTCCCAGACAGCTAGACTACACTACCACTCCCTGTCCCAGACAGCTAGACTACACTACCACCCCCTGTCCCAGACAACAAGACTACACTACCACCCCCTGTCCCAACAGCTAGACTACACTACCATCCCCTGTCCCAACAGCTAGACTACACTACCATCCCCTGTCCCAGACAGCAAGACTACACTACCACCCCCTGTCCCAGACAGCTAGACTACACTACCACTCCCTGTCCCAGACAGCAAGACTACACTACCATCCCCTGTCGCAGACAGCAAGACTACACTACCACCCCCTGTCCCAGCAGCTAGGCTACACTACCATCCCCTGTCCCAGACAGCAAGACTACACTACCACCCCTGTCCCAGACAGCTAGACTACACTACCACTCCCTGTCCCAGACAGCTAGGCTACACCACCATCCCCTGTCCCAGGCAGCTAGGCTACACTACCAGCCCCTGTCCCAGACAGCTAGGCTACACTACCATCACCTGTCCCAGACAGCTAGGCTACACTACCACCCCCTGTCCCAGACAGCAAGACTACACTACCACCCCCTGTCCCAGACAGCAAGACTACACTACCATCCCCTGTCCCAACAGCTAGACTATACTACCATCCCCTGTCCCAGACAGCTAGACTACACTACCATCCCCTGTCCCAGACAGCTAGACTACACTACCACCCCCTGTCCCAGACAGCAAGACTACACTACCACTCCCTGTCCCAGGCAGCTAGACCACAATACCAGCCCCTGTCCCAGACAGCTAGACTACACTACCACCCCCTGTCCCAGACAGCAAGACTACACTACCATCCCCTGTCCCAGACAGCAAGACTACACTACCACCCCCTGTCCCAGCAGCTAGGCTACACTACCATCCCCTGTCCCAGACAGCAAGACTACACTACCACTCCCTGTCCCAGACAGCTAGGCTACACTACCACCCCCTGTCCCAGACAGCTAGACTACACTACCACCACCTGTCCCAGACAGCTAGACTACACTACCACCACCTGTCCCAGACAGCTAGACTACACTACCACCCCCTGTCCCAGACAGCTAGACTACACTACCACTCCCTGTCCCAGACAGCTAGACT
This sequence comes from Salvelinus fontinalis, assembly GCF_029448725.1. Classification (NCBI taxonomy): domain Eukaryota; kingdom Metazoa; phylum Chordata; class Actinopteri; order Salmoniformes; family Salmonidae; genus Salvelinus; species Salvelinus fontinalis. The sequence continues at coordinate 33,562 of NW_026600473.1, forward strand.
ACACTACCACTCCCTGTCCCAGACAGCTAGGCTACACTACCACCCCCTGTCCCAGACAGCTAGGCTACACTACCACCCCCTGTCCCAGACAACTAGCCTACACTACCACCCCCTGTCCCAGACAGCTAGACTACACCACCACCCCCTGTCCCAGACAGCTAGACTACACTACCATCCCCTGTCCCAACAACTAGACTACACTACCATCCCCTGTCCCAGACAGCTAGGCTACACTACCCCCCCCTGTCCCAGACAGCTAGACTACACTACCATTCCCTGTCCCAGACAGCTAGGCTACACTACCCCCCCTGTCCCAGACAGCTAGACTACACTACCACTCCCTGTCCCAGACAGCTAGACTACACTACCATCCCCTGTCCCAGACGGCTAGGCTACACCACCATCCCCTGTCCCAGGCAGCTAGGCTACACTACCCCCCCCTGTCCCAGGCAACTAGGCTACACTACCCCCCCTGTCCCAGACAGCTAGACTACACTACCATCCCCTGTCCCAGACAGCAAGACTACACTACCACCCCCTGTCCCAGCAGCTAGACTACACTACCATCCCCTGTCCCAGACAGCTAGGCTACACTACCATCCCCTGTCCCAGACAGCTAGACTACACTACCATCCCCTGTCCCAGACAGCTAGACTACACTACCATCCCCTGTCCCAGACAGCTAGACTACACTACCACCCCCTGTCCCAGACAGCTAGACTACACTACCATCCCCTGTCCCAGACAGCTAGACTACACTACCACCCCCTGTCCCAGACAGCTAGACTACACTACCATCCCCTGTCCCAGACAGCAAGACTACACTACCACCCCCTGTCCCAGACAGCTAGACTACACTACCACCCCCTGTCCCAGACAGCTAGACTACGCTACCACCCCCTGTCCCAGACAGCTAGGCTATGCTACCATCCCCTGTCCCAGACAGCTAGGCTATGCTACCATCCCCTGTCCCAGACAGCTAGGCTATGCTACCATCCCCTGTCCCAGACAGCTAGGCTATGCTACCATCCCCTGTCCCAGACAGCTAGGCTATGCTACCATCCCCTGTCCCAGACAGCTAGGGTATGCTACCATCCCCTGTCCCAGACAGCTAGACTACACTACCATCCCCTGTCCCAGACAGCTAGGCTATGCTACCATCCCCCGTCCCAGACAGCTAGGCTATGCTACCATCCCCTGTCCCAGACAGCTAGACTACACTACCATCCCCTGTCCCAGACAGCTAGACTATGCTACCATCCCCTGTCCCAGACAGCTAGGGTATGCTACCATCCCCTGTCCCAGACAGCTAGACTACACTACCATCCCCTGTCCCAGACAGCTAGGCTATGCTACCATCCCCCGTCCCAGACAGCTAGGCTATGCTACCATCCCCTGTCCCAGACAGCTAGACTACACTACCCCCCCCCCCCCCCCTTTCCCAGACAGCTAGGCTACGCTACCATCCCCTGTCCCAGACAGCTAGGCTATGCTACTATCCCCTGTCCCAGACAGCTAGGCTATGCTACCATCCCCTGACCCAGACAGCTAGACTACACTACCACCCCCTGTCCCAGACAGCTAGGCTATGCTACCATCCCCTGTCCCAGACAGCTAGGCTATGCTACCCTCCACACTGCATTAGCTAACTAGCTACCTTTTAACTATTTATTTCATGACATAAATTGGTGCTCAGTGTGTACCTACTGCCGAGGCCATTATTCTCATTGGAGCTGGGTGGGGAAAGGTCACCTGACTAAGTGCTGGCGCAGCTGAAAAACCCAGCAGAAATAAAAGCAGGGATAAATAAGTAAAGGCATCAGTGACAACGAGGCAGGACAGATGCTAAGTGCATTGGGTGAGGGGTGTGATGGGCGAAGAGCACACACAAACTCTTCTTTATCAACCCTTTTCTTGTGAGTTGTTAAGACTAGAGAAAGAGAAAGACATGAATGATTCATTTGAGGATTCAGAAGATGGTTCGTTGTGTTGCTTGGTCTAGGTGTGAATGAGAACGGAGAGATAATCAAACTATCCTGAAACAGTGTCAGTTGTCACATATCCCGTCTCTCTAAAAGTACAGATGTAGACTCTTAATTTGATCACCCTGTTGTTTCAAGAAATGCTCTGCACATTAGGAAAAGTAAACCTGTAGCGTATTTGAGGTTTAAAAAGACTTCTAACGTTTGTAATTTCCACTTTAAAATGTCAGACTTGATTTGACCTAACTAAAAATGTATCAACCCCTACAAAAATTTCCATTAATTTTAATCCACACAATAATTCACATTTCCTGTTGCTGCAGGGTTATATTCCTGCTGTGAGAAACTGGCCAAATTAAAATCCAATTTCTGTAAGTGTTCCCTCTGTAACACAGTAGATTCACTTCTTCTGGAAGACACAGAGAATCCAGTGTAAGGTTTTCGTGGGCTACTGGCAAGGTTAGCCTTGTGAACAGATAAGAAGAATATGAAGGGACAGTGAGTGGTTGTGAGACTCAGACAATGGCCTTTAGCGGTGTATGGATTGTTAGGGATTGCACTGAGTGGATAGGATAGCTTCCGCTCAGTCTCCTCCTCTTCTCTGTCTCTCTGTCTCTCTCCCTCCCTGCAGAGAGGTAAGGATGATGTTTACCAAGCCATCCATCACAGTGTTAAACAGGTGTATAAACCGAAGGCCAGCCCACTGGTCTGTTCCTCAGTGATAGTCCTGATCCCTTCCTCTCTCTCTCTCTCTCTCTCTCAAACACACAGAGACACACACACACACAGCAACACACACAAAGACACACACACAACGCAGGTGGCAGAGACAAGGCTCCCCTTATCTTGAGAGGTGGCCAGAGGAAGTCGTTCTAGCCCTCTCTACACACCCTGGTACAGATAGGAAGGCTGCTTCTCATTGGTTCTCATAATCTGATACCTTCCACTCCCCACCCCTCAGCTCATATAATCTCACTTTGGTGTCATACTTCCTGGAGGTATTCATCAAGGCTCATATAATCTCACTTTGGTGTCATACTTCCTGGAGGTATTCATCAAGGCTCATATAATCTCACTTTGGTGTCATACTTCCTGGAGGTATTCATCAAGGCTCATATAATCTCACTTTGGTGTCATACTTCCTGGAGGTATTCATCAAGGCTCATATAATCTCACTTTGGTGTCATACTTCCTGGAGGTATTCATCAAGGCTCATATAATCTCACTTTGGTGTCATACTTCCTGGAGGTATTCATCAAGGCTCATATAATCTCACTTTGGTGTCATACTTCCTGGAGTTATTCATCAAGGCTCATATAATCTCACTTTGGTGTCATACTTCCTGGAGGTATTCATCAAGGCTCATATAATCTCACTTTGGTGTCATACTTCCTGGAGTTATTCATCAAGGCTCATATAATCTCACTTTGGTGTCATACTTCCTAGAGGTATTCATCAAGGCTCATATAATCTCACATTGGTGTCATACTTCCTGGAGGTATTCATCAAGGCTCATATATGTAGATGCCAAGCTAAATTCAGCAGAAACTACATTTGTATGTCTGTGTCACGTTTTTCAATTGTAGTGGACGGTGTTGTTTCAGTTGTGGATGGTGTTGTTTCAGTTGTAGTGGATGGTGTTGTTTCAGTTGTAGTGGATGGTGTTGTTTCAGTTGTAGTGGATGGTGTTGTTTCAGTTGTAGTGGATGGTGTTGTTTCAGTTGTAGTGGATGGTGTTGTTTCAGTTGTAGTGGATGGTGTTGTTTCAGTTGTAGTGGATGGTGTTGTTTCAGTTGTAGTGGATGGTGCTCACTCTGTGTCTTTGTCTGTCGTACACCATTCTGTTGTGCATCACATGGGGTAATTTCACAGTGAAGGTGCATTCTCTGTTTGTTTCAAGGCTCTCTCTTCAGACTGATGATGAAGAGCATCTTGAGGATGGGGTATAGAGGGCAGACAGAGAGACAGAGACACAGACAGGGACAGACACACAGACAGACACACAGACAGACAGCACCTAGTAACCCAGGTCTGGACTTATTTGTAGTTTGTCAGACAGAGAACCTTGAGAAAACTTGATATTTTAGAGAGCCTTTCTTTCCCCAGCCAGCTACTTCATACAGCACTATGCATCCACATACAGTTCCATTCTCTCTGAGATCACACTGTGGCCTAACAGAACACTTTCCCTGAGACCGCCTGTCTGTCTGCCTCTCTACCTCTCTGAGATCACACTGTGGCCTAGCAGAACACTTTCCCTGAGACCGCCTGTCTGTCTGCCTCTCTACCTCTCTGAGATCACACTGTGGCCTAGCAGAACACTTTCCCTGAGACCGCCTGTCTGTCTGCCTCTCTGAGATCACACTGTGGCCTAGCAGAACACTTTCCCTGAGACCGCCTATCTGTCTGCCTCTCTACCTCTCTGAGATCACACTGTGGCCTAGCAGAACACTTTCCCTGAGACCGCCTGTCTGTCTGCCTCTACCTCTCTGAGATCACACTGTGGCCTAGCAGAACACTTTCCCTGAGACCGCCTGTCTGTCTGCCTCTCTACCTCTCTGAGATCACACTGTGGCCTAGCAGAACACTTTCCCTGAGACCGCCTGTCTGTCTGCCTCTCTACCTCTCTGAGATCACACTGTGGCCTAGCAGAACACTTTCCCTGAGACCGCCTGTCTGTCTGCCTCTCTGAGATCACACTGTGGCCTAGCAGAACACTTTCCCTGAGACCGCCTGTCTGTCTGCCTCTCTACCTCTCTGCCTCTCTGCCAGCTCCATTGTACAAACACTTTGCTTTGCTTATGTTTGCTGGGCTTTGTCCCTGTTCCGTTTGTTCGTACACAAACCCTGAGAAAACAAGGGCAGTTTCTATGTCTTCCTGTGTCTATTGTCACTACTGCCACTCTGTAGCCTTCACTAAATAACACCCTCTCATTGTGAGGGGGAGACAATGTCTACATGTCTCTCTGTACCCAAACTCGCTCTCTTGACCCCCTCCTTGCCTGGCTCTTTTTGTCATCCCGGGTCAACCCTGACCCCTGACCTATGGACCTGTGGCGGGTTCACTGTGATGCCAGTGCAGGGCGAGGGTGAGTTACTGGAGGTTCGGAGGAGAGCGTGACAAACTGGGAGAATGGGTGAACTGGGCTCTTCCAGAGCACACACACTCTCTGCACACACACTCTGCACACACGACACATACACACACCAAACACACATTGCACACACATACACACTGTTCGTTCAATCCACTATAATAGAGTTGTGTTTTAGTGAGGTTGTATTGTAATGTTGTCTGCTGTTCTGAAGGTCTCTCTCCTCATAGTAACTCATCTGTCTGAAGAGTAGACAACCTTCCAGAACATCACATGACCACAAAACACTGATTCATCCTATTTCTATTACCTCTCTCCCTCTCATTCCTCACTCCCCCACCTCTCTCTCTCTCTCTCTGATTCCTCACAATCCCTCTCTCTCTGTCATTCCTCACCCCCCCTCTCTCTCTCTGATTCCTCACACTCCCCCCTCTCTCTGTCATTCCTCACACTCCCCCCTCTCTCTCTCTCTGTCATTCCTCACACTCCCCCCTCTCTCTCTCTGTCATTCCTCATACCCCCCCCTCTCTCTGTCATTCCTCACACTCCCCCCTCTCTTTCTCTCTGTCATTCCTCACACTCCCCCCTCTCTCTCTCTCTGTCATTCCTCACACTCCCCCCTCTCTCTCTCTGTCATTCCTCACACTCCCCCCCTCTCTCTCTCATTCCTCACCCCCCCCCCCTCTCTCTCTCTCTCTCATTCCTCACACTCCCCTCTCTCTCTCTCTCTCTCTCTCTCTCTCTCATTCCTCTCTCTCTCTCTCTCATTCCTCACACTTCTCTCATTCCTCTGTCTCATTCCTCTCTCTCATTCCTCACACTTCTCTCATTCCTCTGTCTCATTCCTCTCTCTCATTCCTCACACTCCTCTCTCTCTCAATTCAATTCAATTCGCTTTATTGGCATGATAAACAATGTATATATTGCCAAACTTTATTTTGGATTTTTACAATATTAAAAAAATAAAATGAGAATCAAAATTGTCAACGGGACAACAGTAACAACAATAACCAAGTGTCAAAATAACCATACATTCAACAATAACAATAAGCATACAGTAGAAGACATGTGCAGGTTGATTGGTCTGTCAGACGCTGTCCCTCAACTTATGGCAGGCAGCAATGTAGTGCGCTGCCAACCCACAGCTCTATGCGTCCTCCCCCAACAGGATGGGTAGCCTACTCTCATCAGAGAGGTCTTTGAAACTTGGGGAAAATTTGGAGAAATTACACTCTCTAATTGTTTTATTTTTGACATTTTGTCAGGAAATGCAGCTCCGTCTCAGGTTCTGCTGTTGTGCAGTGGTTGCACAGCCTTTCCTCTACAGGGAGCCATGTTTTCCTGGTCTACCCTTTTCAATGGCAAGGCTGTGCTCACTGAGCCTGTACTTTGTCAAGGTTTTTCTAAGGTTTTGATCAGTAACCATGGTCAAATATTTAGCCACAGTGTACTGTCGATTTAGGGCCAGATAGCACTGCATTTTGCTTTGTGTTTGTGCTTGTGTTTCCCAATAAGCAATATAGTTTTGTTTTGACTGTGTTGTAATTTGGTTTATCCTGATTGATTGGATGTTCTGGTCCTGAGGCTTCAGTGTGTTAGTAGAACAGGTTTGTGAACTCAGCCCCAGGACCAGCTGGATGAGGGGACTCTTTTCTTTGCTCATCTCTTGGCATTGCAGAGCTTGGTAATAATATGAGAGGGGGTCACTGTATTTTAGATGTTTCCAAAACTTAATTGCTCTTTTTTTAGTTTTTATTATTAGTGGATATTGGCCTAATTTGGATAATCTTCCAATCTTGCATCTCTGCATGCAGGGTTTCAATGGGGTGTTTGTCCCATTTGATGAAATTTTGTTTTGCAAGTGGACCCCACACCTCGCTGCCATAAAGTGCAATTGGTTCAATCACATATTCAATTAGTTTTCGCCAAATTTGAATAGGTATTTCAGTTTGAATTAGCTTTTTAATGGCGTTGAATGCCCTGCGTGTTTTCTCTCTCAGTTCATTCACTGCCACATTAAGGTGTCCAGTTGAGCTTATTTTTAAACCTAAGTAATTGTAGTGTGTGCAGTACTCTATATATTTTGTACCAATTGAGAACTTTGGTCTAATTCCCTGAGATCTGGATCTTCTCTGGAAAATCATTATTTCAGTCTTTTTGGGGTTTACTCCCAGGGCCCAGGTCTGGCAGTACTGCTCTAGCAGGTCCAGGCTCTGCTGTAGGCCATGTGCTGTGGGTGACAGCAGGCATAGGTCATCTGCGAAGAGTAGGCATTTAAACTTCTGAATTGTGGAGACTAACACCAGGGGCTGAGGATTTTTCTAGAATAGTGGCCAATTCGTTGATGTAAATATTGAAGAGTGCAGGGCTCAGATTGCAACCCTGACGAAGGCCCCGCCCCTGGTTAAAGAATTATGTTCTTTTCTTGCCAATTTTAATGCTGCACGTATTGCCAGTATACATTGATTTAATTATGTCATATGTTTTACCCCCTACACCACTTTCAATAACTTTGTAGAACAGTCCTGTATGCCAAATAGAATCAAATGCTTTTTGGAAGTCGATAAAGCAAGCGTATATTTTGGTGGACATGTTTATCTATCAGGGTGTGTAAGGTGTAAATATGATCAGTTGTGCGATGTTTTGGTATAAATCCAATTTGGCTTTTACTCAAGACATTGTGCTTATTAAGGAAGTTTAGAACTCTTACATTTATAATACTACAGAAAACCTTCCCCAGGTTGGGGTGTTTGTCTACCAAGTGCCACGTCCTTTAGAGACTTGGCAAACATCCCTACTGTCTGCTTCCTCAGGTGGGAGTGGTCGTGCAGATGCTCTGGGGTGATTGTTGGGTGGTGAGCAACGTGCACGTTTGGGAGTAGGCCACACCCTCTGGTGATGTCAGCGTTGACTTTCTGAATGGTACGGGGATGAAAGTCTTTGCGGGGCAGCAGAGTAGAGATGGTGATGTGGGAGTTGGGGTACCACTCAGAGACCCTCTCTGCTACTCTGTTGACCAGGCTGCCTACTCTCTCCTACTGCTCTCTCTGCTACTCTGTTGACCAGGCTGCCTACTCTCTCCTGCTCCTCTCTCTGCTACTCTGTTGACCAGGCTGCCTACTCTCTCCTGCTCCTCTCTCTGCTACGCTGTTGACCAGGCTGCCTACTCTCTCCTGCTCCTCTCTCTGCTACTCTGTTGACCAGGCTGCCTACTCTCTCCTGCTCCTCTCTCTGCTACTCTGTTGACCAGGCTGCCTACTCTCTCCTGCTCCTCTCTCTGCTACGCTGTTGACCAGGCTGCCTACTCTCTCCTGCTCCTCTCTCTGCTACTCTGTTGACCAGGCTGCCTACTCTCTCCTGCTCCTCTCTCTGCTACTCTGTTGACCAGGCTGCCTACTCTCTCCTGCTCCTCTCTCTGCTACGCTGTTGACCAGGCTGCCTACTCTCTCCTGCTCCTCTCGCAGGTTGTTGGTGCTTGTGTGAATAATAATGTGGCCTGGTGTGCCAAAGTCAGGCTGGGACAGGATGTGGAGTGCATCCTGTGTTTTTGGGCACCATATTTTGCACACCTTGTGTCTGGTTTTACCAGATTAGTGTGTTTACGGTCTGGGGCTGGAGTACACAAGGCCTGTGTACATGGAGGGGTGTGTGGGGGTCAGGGGGGGGGCAGAGAGCTTCTCTCTGTAGTAGGTGTTCCCATGTGAGTCTCCTTGTTGACTGGGGGTGTGGGTAAAGTGTTGTCGGTATGGGGGGGCGGGGGGGGGTTGTTAGGGGTGGTGAGGGGCTGCAGCTTCTCTCTGGGAGTCTCTACAGTCTGTTCTCTGTGCTGTAGCACTCTCTTGATGACAGACAACTCATTTTCCATCTCCTCCTTTACCTGCACCAGCTCTCTCCTCAAGGTGGCCTTTACCTCCTCAAGAGCTGTGGTAAGGCTCTCTCTCAGCTCCTGGACAGAGTTCTCCAGCTGGGTCCTGCACTGGTTGATCTGGTCCTGTAGAAGCTCTGTGTCTGGGCTGGAGGTGGTGTCGCTGGGGGGCTGCTCCTTCAGCTCAGTAACCCATACCTCTATCACAGCCAGCCTGTCTCTCAACAGGCTGATGGTAGTGTGGTCTTGGCTCTGGTGGTTGTAGGCAGGCAGCGGGGAGGATGGTCCTGCTGTTGGGGTGCCTGAGGTGAGGGGAGAGGTCGGGGTGCTATCCTTTTCTCTTTTGCTTTCCGCTATCTTCGTTAGGGTGGGGAAGTCTTGCACAACAGAGCTGAGTGCAGCCTCACTGCCCTGGACCATGACAGTGCCGTTCTGATACATGATTACCGTCAGAAACCTGTTTTCCTGGTCCTTATCGCCTTCCCTTGCAGATGCCTTTTTTTGTGGTATAGCTGAAATGCCTGGTTCCAGCTGTATGCCAGGCAGTAGTGTGGTCTGTGTAAAATAACAGGTTTGTAACAGTCCTGTTTTGTGGTATAGCTGAAATGCCTGGTTACAGATGTATGCCAGGCAGTAGTGTGGTCTGTGTAAAATAACAGGTTTGTAACAGTCCTGTTTTGTGAGCAGTCGACAAACAAAGTTTCTGGGTTCTCCCTCAGAATTCTGTGTTTAAAATGTATTCTTCTCTGATGTGATTTCTGCTGGGTATTCAAAAAAAGGGGGGAAAGTCTCTCAGTCTCTGCTGCTGCTGGCGCTGCCTCAGTTGCCATGTTGCTATGGTTACCACCCGTAAACAGTTGGCGCGCTAGACGGTAAACTAGCTGACAGATTTGAATTTGGCTAGCTATCACGATGAAGATTGGTCTTTTAACTCACTCTCTGTCAATCTTTTTCTCCTGTGTCGATCTTCAGTTGTACAATTTGATTACCTATACATTTTTTTGCTAATTTAATCGTGTCAATCTCGCTCTTAACAACCAAAAAGTTATAACAAGTCAGGAGCCGTTCTTCTGCATGACTTCTCTCTCTCTCTCTCTCTCTCTCTCTCTCTCTCTCTCTCTTTCATTCCTCGCTCTATCTCACTCTCTCATTCCTCACACTTCTCTCATTCCTCTCTCTCTCTCTCTCTCTCTCATTCCTCGCTCTATCTCTCTCTCTCATTCCTCGCTCTATCTCTCTCTCTCATTTCTCTCTCTCTCTCTCTCATTCCTCTCTCTCTCTCTCTCTCTCTCTCTCATTCCTCGCTCTATCTCTCTGTCTCATTCTTCTCTCTCTCTCATTCCTCGCTCTATCTCACTCTCTCATTCCTCACACTTCTCTCATTCCTCACATTTCTCTCTCTCATATTCCTCACACCCCTTCCATCCTTCAGTTGAATTGTCATTGTACTACATAACGTGTTAGGAGCTGTTTGGGTGGCTACTCTTCCGAACCCAGCACAATGATTTATATATTGAAATACACTCAGAGCTGGAGAATGTAAAGAGGAGGAATTGAAATAATGAAAGTGAAAGAGAGAGATTTCCTTTACTTGATTGTGAATGGCCAGTTCCTCCTGTGTTCAGCCAGGGCTGAAGAAAGATGGAATGTCAACTTCAAATAGTTACAAATCACCTTTTCATCTTTCAGGCTTCTGAGAACAGACACAACAGACTGACTGCCTCAGTCAATACAGTCAATACATGGTCTCTGTTGTCGTGCTGGAGGAAGATGTGTGTCTCAGTCAATACATGGTCTCTGTTGTCGTGCTGGAGGAAGATGTGTGTCTCAGTCAATACATGGTCTCTGTTGTCATGTTGGAGGAAGATGTGTGTCTCAGTCAATACATGGTCTCTGTTGTCGTGCTGGAGGAAGACGTGTGTCTTAGTCAATACATGGTCTCTGTTGTCATGCTGGAGGAAGATGTGTGTCTCAGTCAATACATGGTCTCTGTTGTCATGCTGGAGGAAGATGTGTGTCTCAGTCAATACATGGTCTCTGTTGTCGTGCTGGAGGAAAATGTGTGTCTCAGTCAATACATGGTCTCTGTTGTCATGCTGGAGGAAGATGTGTGTCTCAGTCAATACATGGTCTCTGTTGTCATGTTGGAGGTTGATGTGTGTCTCAGTCAATACATGGTCTCTGTTGTCATGCTGGAGGAAGATGTGTGTCTCAGTCAATACATGGTCTCTGTTGTCGTGCTGGAGGAAGATGTGTGTCTCAGTCAATACATGGTCTCTGTTGTCATGCTGGAGGAAGATGTGTGTCTCAGTCAATACATGGTCTCTGTTGTCGTGGTGGAGGAAGATGTGTGTCTCAGTCAATACATGGTCTCTGTTGTCGTCCTGGAGGAAGATGTGTGTCTCAGTCAATACATGGTCTCTGTTGTCATGCTGGAGGAAGATGTGTGTCTCAGTCAATACATGGTCTCTGTTGTCATGCTGGAGGAAGATGTGTGTCTCAGTCAATACATGGTCTCTGTTGTCATGCTGGAGGAAGGTGGCGGTGCTGGAGGAAGATGTGTGTGGGTGTTTGTATTGTCAGTCTATGGGTGTCACTCAAGCAAGCTCAGTTATTTCACAGAGAAATTATCCTGTCAATCCCCA
>NW_026600473.1:50148-83016 GCF_029448725.1 Salvelinus fontinalis
GCTGCCAAATGTGATTCTAACATGTATTGACCCAGGGGGAAGAATATGTATCTAATCAAGATAATGTACTTGTTCTGTTTGCCATACATTAAACAAATGTTTTAGAAGTGTTCTTCCACTTTGACAGACAGTATGTTGTGTAGATCGTTGACAAGAAATGACAATTAAATCCATTTTAATCCCACTTTGTAACTCAACAAAATGTGGAAAAGGTCAAGGGATGTGAATATTTTCTGAAGGCCCTGTACACACACAAACTGTATCTTTCTCTCTCTTTCTCTCTCTCGCTCTTTGTCTCTGTCTCTCTTTCTCTCTCTTTCTCTCTCTCTGTCTCTGTCTCTCTTTCTCTCTCTCTGTCTCTGTCTCTCACTCTCTGTCTCTGTCTCTCTGTCTCTGTCTCTGTCTCTCTTTCTCTCTCTCTCTCTCTCTCTGTCTCTCTTTCTCTCTCTCGCTCTCTCTCTCTGTCTCTCTTTCTCTCTCTCTCTTGCTCTCTGTCTCTGTCTCTCTCTCTTTCTCTCTCTCATTCTCTCTCTCGTGCCTTCTCTCTCCCAAAGCAAGTGAAATGGATAAACAAAAGAGAAAGAGAAATAAACAGTAAAGAGTTAACAGTAAATATTACACTCACACATGTTCAACAGAATAAAGACATTTCAAATGTCATATTATGTCTATATACAGTGTTGTAACGATTTGCAAATAGTTAAAGTACAAAAGGGAAAATAAATAAATATGGGTTGTAATTTACAATGGTGTTTGTTCTTCACTAGTTGCTCTTGTCTTGTGGCAACAGGCCACAAATCTTGCTGCTGTGATGGCACACTGTGGTATTTCACCCAGTAGATATGGGAGTTTATCAAAATCGGGTTTGTTTTAGAATTCTTTGTGGATCTGTGTAATCTGAAGGAAATTTGTGTCTCTAATATGGTCATACATTTGGCAGGAGGTTAGGAAGTGCAGCTCAGTTTCCATGTAATTTTGTGGGCAGTGTGCACAAAGCCTGTCTTCTCTTGAGAGCCAGGTCTGCCTACTGCGGCCTTTCTCAATAGCAAGGCTATGCTCACTGAGTCTGTACATAGTCAAATCTTTCCTTAATTTTGAGTCAGTCACAGTGGTCTTTCTCTCTCTCTCTCAGCATCTTCCTACACCCTGTCGTAAAGGGTGGGAACGGCTGAAGTACTGTGAACAGCTGTGTTTGGTGTGAAGTGGTAGGAGCTTGATACAGTGGTTGTTTTAGAGCAGACTTCTAGGGGTCAAGCAAACTGCAGCTGGCTGGGTCCTAATGGAGAGGGATAGTGTGTGTGTGTGTGTGTGTGTGTGTGTGTGTGTGTGTGTGTGTGTGTGTGTGTGTGTCTACGGAGGCAGCCTGAGGTAAGAGGGTAACTCTGGTGGCCTGAGCGTTTGGCAGTGTGACCGCTGCTAGATGAATCCATCCCACAGTCCATCAGTCACTGGGCTCAGGTTATTAGCACAGGGCCAGCAGAGAGTGGACACACACACACAGCCAGTCCCCTTTACCCCATGTAACCTATACCTCCACCTCGTCCTCAAAGTTAGTGGAGGTGGCCTTGGTGGTGACTGGTCATTTGTCAAACCCCAGCCACAGTATCCTATTGTTTCCTGTTAATAAGGCTACCTGGGACTACACACACACACATATACACACACACACACACATATACACACACACATATACACACACATACACACACTTATACACTTATACACTTATACACACACACACACACACACCTATACACATATACACACACACATATGCACACAGACACACACACACACACATATATATACACACACACACACACACACACACACATATACACACACACATATACACATACACATATACACACACACACACACACACATACACACACACACACACACACACCTATACACATATACACACACACACACACCTATACACATATACACACACACACACACACACACATATATACACACACACACACAATCTCTCTCACACTAAAAGCTCACATACCCATACACCGTCTACACACAAACACAGCGGTTTCTCCTGTATTCTCATACTCAATATACACACACTGTGTCTAGTCTAGTCTGCAGTGTGTCCCGCGGGGCTTATAAAAGTCCCATTAACATGGCCTTGCTCATTGGTCCTGACAGCTAGATCAATTAGGCCCCTCCCACACTGACCCCTGGGCCGCTCTGACAGAGAGGTCACACACGATGGATCACTGGGCCAGCACATAGTGCATACTCTATATCTCTCCCTGTCTTCTCTCACCCGTTCTCTCTCTCTCTCTCTTTCTCTCTACATCTCTCTCCTCTCTCTTTCTCTCTACATCGCTCTCCTTCTCTCTACATCTTTCTCTCTCTCTTTCTCTCTCTTTCTCTCTCTGTTTCCCTCTCCCTCTGCCTCTTAATTTTTTCTCTGTCTTTCCCCTCTTCTCTCCTACTGCCACACAGGGCTGTGGGTGGACTACAGTCTGGTCTCTCTCTCCGTGTAAAAGCTGGCAGCAGGTTGATATCAGTGTGTGCAGGTGATCAGTGGTTGTAATGTCGAGCGTCACACGGCAGCACCTGAGACACACACACACCAGATCTTATCCACCTGTTCTCAGCATGACAGAACACACACTATTCCTGTGTGTGTGTATGTGGTGTGTGTCTCCGTGTGTGTGTCTCCGTGTGTGTGTCTCCGTGTGTGTGTCTCCGTGTGTGTGTCTCCGTGTGTGTGTCTCCGTGTGTGTGTCTCCGTGTGTGTGTGTCCGTGTGTGTGTCTCCGTGTGTGTGTGTGTGTGTGTGTGTGTGTGTGTGTGTGTGTGTGTGTGTGTGTGTGTGTGCGAGTGAGTGTGTGTATGTGTCCGTGTGTGTGTGCGTGCGTGTGTTAGGAAGTTAGGGAGAGCCAGAGAGGCGTTAGCTCTACCTTCTAAAGCATGTGCCCTTTGGATGATCGAGGCAGCTGCATCAGAAATGGTACTTAGCCCTCGTACTCCCAGTTCAGCGAAGGCAGAGCCCACTCGGTGGTCCCGTTCTGTGAGCTTGTGTGTCCTACCACTTTGTGTCTGAGCTGTTGTTGCTCCTAGACGTTGCCACTTCACAATAACAGCACTTACAGCTGACCGGGGCAGCTCTAGCAGGGCAGACATTTGACTGACTTGTTGGAAATATGGCATCCTATGACGGTGCCACATTGAAAGTCACTGAGCTCTTCAGTTACGGGCCATTCTACTGCCAATGTTTGTCTATGGAGATTGCATGGGCGTGTGCTCGATTTTATACACCTGTCAGCAACGGGTGTGGCTGATATAACCGAATCCACTAACTGAATGGGATGTCCACAAACTTTTGTATATGTAGTGTATCTAGGTTATCATCTCTGTGTCCTGGAGACCTGTAGAGGTGGAGGGACCGGCCAGGGACAGGACCAGGTGGTAAAGTGGAGACATGTAGAGGTGGAGGGACTGGCCAGGGACAGGCCAGGGACAGGACCAGGTGGTAAAGTGGAGACCTGTAGAGGTGGAGGGACCGGCCAGGGACAGGACCAGGTGGTAAAGTGGAGAGACCTGTAGAGGTGGAGGGACCGGCCCGAGACAGGCCAGGGACAGGACCAGGTAGTAAAGTGGAGACCTGTAGAGGTGGAGGGACCGGTCCGAGACAGGCCAGGGACAGGCCAGGTGGTAAAGTGGAGACCTGTAGAGGTGGAGGGACCGGCCCGAGACAGGCCAGGGACAAGACCAGGTGGTAAAGTGGAGACCTGTAGAGGTGGAGGGACCGGTCCGAGACAGGCCAGGGACAAGACCAGGTGGTAAAGTGGAGACATGTAGAGGTGGAGGGACCGGCCCGAGACAGGCCAGGGACAGGACCGGGACCTCTGTCTAGAGCTCTGTTGACTTATTCCACCTCCAGACTAGCTGAAGCAGGACAGCGTTGTGTCCAGGGAAGGGAGAGGGAGGAGGAGGAGGAGAAGAGGGATGGAGACGGGTTAAGAACCATGAGAGGCATGGTTAAGGGGGAGGCGGAGGAGAAGGGAGAGGGAGGAGAGGGATGGAGACAGGTTAAGAACCATGAGAGGCATGGTTAAGGGGGAGAAGGGAGAGGGAGGAGAGGGATGGAGACAGGTTAAGAACCATGAGAGGCATGGTTAAGGGGGAGAAGGGAGAGGGAGGAGAGGGATGGAGACGGGTTAAGAACCATGAGAGGCATGGTTAAGGGGGAGAAGGGAGAGGGAGGAGAGGGATGGAGACAGGTTAAGAACCATGAGAGGCATGGTTAAGGGGGAGGCGGGGGAGGCGGGGGAGAAGGGAGAGGGAGGAGAAGAGAGAGAGAGGAGGAGGAGAGCGATGGAGACGGGTTAAGAACCATGAGAGGCATGGTTAAGGGGGAGGCGGGGGAGAGGGGGGAGAAGGGAGAGGGAGGAGGAGAGGGATGGATGGAGATAGGTTTCGAACCATGAGAGGCATGGTTAAGGGGGAGGCGGGGGAGAAGGGAGAGGGGGGAGAGGGATGGAGACCAGGTTAAGAACCATGAGAGGCATGGTTAAGGGGGAGAGGGAGGAGAGGGATGGAGACGGGTTAAGAACCATGAGAGGCATGGTTAAGGGGGAGAAGGGAGAGGGAGGAGAGGGATGGAGACGGGTTAAGAACCATGAGAGGCATGGTTAAGGGGGAGAAGGGAGAGGGAGGAGAGCGATGGAGACGGGTTAAGAACCATGAGAGGCATGGTTAAGGGGGAGGCGGGGGAGAGGGGGGAGAAGGGAGAGGGAGGAGGAGAGGGATGGATGGAGATAGGTTTCGAACCATGAGAGGCATGGTTAAGGGGGAGGCGGGGGAGAAGGGAGAGGGGGGAGAGGGATGGAGACCAGGTTAAGAACCATGAGAGGCATGGTTAAGGGGGAGGCGGGAGGAGAGGGATGGAGACGGGTTAAGAACCATGAGGGGGAGGCGGGGGAGAAGGGAGGCTAAGATGAACCATAATATCAGTAGTTAAGGAGGATAGAGGAGGAGGGGAGGAGGGAAACTGGTTGAGATACATCATAAGAAGAATAGCTGTAGAGTTAGAGGAGGATGGATAGAGGGAGAGGAGGAGGGAGACAGGTTAACAGCAGTGTCAGGTCCGGGGAGACTTGGCGCAGATCTAATGATGTCCGTGGGCCTAATTGAATATTGACGTTGGGCATCCGAGGCTAAATGGGTTCAGTCTGACTGGCTGCCGCAACTTGAAACCCTTTCACCGGTTGATTCAACACAGGATCGGTAGGTTGCTATGGTAACAAGCATTAGTCTTTCGTCTTTGTAATGGGATTTTGTCGTACCTCCTTCCTGGTGCCCGTCCTGTTTTGGGAAAAGGCTAAACGATACAGGGCTCATCAAAGAGACAGTCTTACACATAGAGGAATGTACAGAACATAGAATAGAAACAGATCTGTAGTGATCAACATGGAGAACTAGTACCACTCATAATGTGCTGTTGTCCACATCATTTTGTTAAGACCCATTCCATGTAGCTGTTTGGTTTACAGTCAGCCAACGGCTTGGTCTGAGGAAACGCTAAGAGCACCTACCCTTCTACCTGTAAGTCCTTGTGTTTTTGGAAGAGCACATGACCTCCCTGTTTAGAGCATGCCCACCCCATACACCTCTCATCAAAGAGACAGGGTTATAGTGGAATGTAAAGACTATATCGACCAGGCACATACAGGTATAGATAGTCCTGTCTGGGTTCAGCTGGAGCTGACACATCACATACAGGTATAGATAGTCCTGTCTGGGATCAGCTGGAGCTGACACATCACATACAGGTATAGATAGTCCTGTCTGGGTTCAGCTGGAGCTGACACATCACATACAGGTATAGATAGGCCTGTCTGGGTTCAGCTGGAGCTGACACATCACATACAGGTATAGATAGTCCTGTCTGGGATCAGCTGGAGCTGACACATCACATACAGGTATAGATAGTCCTGTCTGGGTTCAGCTGGAGCTGACACATCACATACAGGTATAGATAGTCCTGTCTGGGTTCAGCTGGAGCTGACACATCACATACAGGTATAGATAGTCCTGTCTGGGTTCAGCTGGAGCTGACACATCACATACAGGTATAGATAGTCATGTCTGGGTTCAGCTGGAGCTGACACAACACATACAGGTATAGATAGTCCTGTCTGGGTTCAGCTGGAGCTGACACATCACATACAGGTATAGATAGTCCTGTCTGGGTTCAGCTGGAGCTGACACATCACATACAGGTATAGATAGTCCTGTCTGGGTTCAGCTGGAGCTGACACATCACTCATCAGTAGTGATGGGGGACAAAATCCATACAATTACATTTCAGGATATCATTTTTGACGATATATTGTATTGTTTGACTGTATAGTTGGCTGTACCGGCGCCAACACTCCACTATTTATTCTTCATAGCTTGTTCTCCATCTTCTTTTCAATAGGGAGGCAATTTGTTTACAGCACATTTATTTGAGATGGGTCAAAACTCATTTTCTCATGCTCTCTCTTGTCTCTCTGCAGCAGACATACAATTGAAGTTTACATACACTGTTCTAGAACACATGCAGACTGTAGCTCTGATACATACACTGTTCTAGAACACATGCAGACTGTAGCTCTGATACATACACTGTTCTAGAACACATGCAGACTGTAGCTCTGATACATACACTGTTCTAGAACACATGCAGACTGTAGCTCTGATACATACACTGTTCTAGAACATATGCAGACTGTAGCTCTGATACATACACTGTTCTAGAACACATGCAGACTGTAGCTCTGATACATACACTGTTCTAGAACACATGCAGACTGTGGCTCTGATACATACACTGTTCTAGAACACATGCAGACTGTAGCTCTGATACATACACTGTTCTAGAACACATGCAGACTGTAGCTCTGATACATACACTGTTCTAGAACACATGCAGACTGTAGCTCTGATACATACACTGTTCTAGAACACATGCAGACTGTAGCTCTGATACATACACTGTTCTAGAACACATGCAGACTGTAGTTCTGATACATACACTGTTCTAGAACACATGCAGACTGTAGCTCTGATACATACACTGTTCTAGAACACATGCAGACTGTGGCTCTGATACATACACTGTTCTAGAACACATGCAGACTGTAGCTCTGATACATACACTGTTCTAGAACACATGCAGACTGTAGCTCTGATACATACACTGTTCTAGAACACATGCAGACTGTGGCTCTGATACATACACTGTTCTAGAACACATGCAGACTGTGGCTCTGATACATACACTGTTCTAGAACACATGCAGACTGTGGCTCTGATACATACACTGTTCTAGAACACATGCAGACTGTAGCTCTGATACATACACTGTTCTAGAACACATGCAGACTGTAGCTCTGATACATACACTGTTCTAGAACACATGCAGACTGTGGCTCTGATACATACACTGTTCTAGAACACATGCAGACTGTAGCTCTGATACATACACTGTTCTAGAACACATGCAGACTGTGGCTCTGATACATACACTGTTCTAGAACACATGCAGACTGTGGCTCTGATACATACACTGTTCTAGAACACATGCAGACTGTAGCTCTGATACATACACTGTTCTAGAACACATGCAGACTGTTTCTCTGATACATACACTGTTCTAGAACACATGCAGACTGTAGCTCTGATACATACACTGTTCTAGAACACATGCAGACTGTTTCTCTGATACATACACTGTTCTAGAACACATCCAGACTGTGGCTCTGATACATACACTGTTCTAGAACACATGCAGACTGTATCTCTGATACATACACTGTTCTAGAACACATGCAGACTGTATCTCTGATACATACACTGTTCTAGAACACATGCAGACTGTCGCTCTGATACATACACTGTTCTAGAACACATGCAGACTGTAGCTCTGATACATACACTGTTCTAGAACACATGCAGACTGTAGCTCTGATACATAGACACACTATTTTTCTCTCTCTCTCGCTCTCTCACGCTCACGCACGCACGCACACGCACACACACACACACACACATACACATACACACTGCAGTACAGTATAATACAATGTGTGTGTCACAGGGTGCACAGGAAACAATCTCTCCTTTATGTGACCGGGATGTCATTAATCTTTATGGAGGTTAACAAATTTGCTAGCATGGAAGGTACGGCCCACAATGAGGCCACTGTAGCGCTGCCCGCTCTAGCTCCAAACTCCTTTCATTTAGTGTGTGTGTGTGTGTGTGTGTGTGTGTGTGTGTGTGTGTGTGTGTGTGTGTGTGTGTGTGTGTGTGTGTGTGTGTGTGTGTGTGTGTGTGTGTGTGTGTGTGTGTGTGTGTGTGTGTGTGTGTGTGTGTGTTTGGTTGGATTCAATACTGCACCTCAAGTCAAGGTTTGAGTTTCTTCTCTCAGAGTAATGTGTTTGTGTGGAAATGTATGTGAAACACAGATGAAGACATTGTCCGACTCTTTTTATTTTGTTACAGGAACAAGAACAGGAATACGTTGCATATGTGCTTTTACTCATTACAGGCACAGAGAAATTGTCTGGTTGCATTTCTCTCTGTAGCAGAGTCCAAAACCCTGCTACGATGTGATTCCATGCTTTCAAGGATCTCTGTCTCTCTCGCTCTGTCTCTCACTATTTCTCTCTCTCTCTCTCCCTCTCTATCGCTCTCTTTCTCTCTCTCTGTCTCTCCCTCCCTCTCTCTCTTTCTCTCTCTCTCTCAGGGCAGTATTTCTAACAGGGAAGTGGCGAGTCTTCCTACTAATCCGTTAGACTTCCATTAGCTCAAATTTGTGTGATTAGTTCTAATTAATCAGTTACGGCTGCAGCCGTCACTCCTCCCTGCCCGCTTCTCACATTACATTTTTACCCTCATTTTTCAGCTCGCCACCGAGCGAGAAAGCGAGGGAAAGAGCGACAGAGCGAGAAAATGAGTGACCGAAAAAACGAACGAGTGCCAGGTTCTAGGGAGCTGTTTCATTTGTGTCAAACCTCGACGGCGCTCGATAGTCATTGGTCGGTGGCTGGGGCGGCCATCCCTCACTGTAATGAAGCCTATTGATGTTTGTAGGGCTTTGATTTCCCCCTGGTGAAATACGATACACAACGCTGCTAACTGAGTCAAAACAGCACCCACAGCTACCACCTCTCTCTCTGTTCGCTAAGCTAGCACCCTGCTCTAACAAGAACGGTGAAAACCAGATGACTAAAGTCTTGGTTGTTGTGGCACTGTCTGAAGTATAGTCTGCCTGTGTTTTGGACAGCCATTTTCAAGATCAATGTGTATTACATAACTGTGATCCTGCTGCGCTACAGACTCTTAGTAGAATAGTTTGGTCTGTGCAGCGAGGAATTCATATGAACCCACTGAGATCCTATGTGTGATGATGTATGGTCGTTTCCAAACTTTTCAGTTGCCATTACTGCTAGATGGACAATCGATTCATCAACCAGCCTCTGCTCCATTCTCTCCCCTCCTCTCTTCCTCTCTTCTCAGCCATCACCTCTCCCATCTCTTACCTCCCCTCTGTTACCTTCTTTTCTTCATCTGTTTGTACCCCCTGTGTCCCTCCATGCCTCGCTCATTGTCAAACGAGGCCGGGGTCCTTTGTCTGTGTATGGGTAGGCTGAGACAGTGCCTGTCACTATTAGATCCACTCTGCCTGAGGAGGGCCATCTCATGTCAGTCACTCTGCTTCAGTCTGGGAGGGTTAGATCCACTGTCTCTCTGTGTTAACTAACTGATACGGCTTATTTCACTGTCTCTCTGTGTTAACTAACTGATACGGCTTATTTCACTGTCTCTCTGTGTTAACTAACTGATACGGCTTATTTCACTGTCTTTCTGTGTTAACTAACTGATACGGCTTATTTCACTGTCTTTCTGTGTTAACTAACTGATACGGCTTATTTCACTGTCTCTCTGTGTTAACTAACTGATACGGCTTATTTCACTGTCTCTCTGTGTTAACTAACTGATACGGCTTATTTCACTGTCTTTCTGTGTTAACTAACTGATACGGCTTATTTCACTGTCTCTCTGTGTTAACTAACTGATACGGCTTATTTCACTGTCTTTCTGTGTTAACTAACTGATACGGCTTATTTCACTGTCTCTCTGTGTTAACTAACTGATACGGCTTATTTCACTGTCTCTGTGTTAACTAACTGATACGGCTTATTTCACTGTCTCTCTGTGTTAACTAAGTGATACGGCTTATTTCACTGTCTCTGTGTTAACTAACTGATACGGCTTATTTCACTGTCTCTCTGTGTTAACTAAGTGATACGGCTTATTTCACTGTCTCTCTGTGTTAACTAAGTGATACGGCTTATTTCACTGTCTCTCTGTGTTGACTAACTGATACGGCTTATTTCACTGTCTCTCTGTGTTGACTAACTGATACGGCTTATTTCACTGTCTCTCTGTGTTGACTAACTGATACGGCTTATTTCACTGTCTCTCTGTGTTAACTAACTGACGGCTGTTGTTGTGTCTGTGTCCCTGTAGGAGCCCGTGGTTTAACGGCTGGGGGTTCAACCTGCCTAGGGGCCAGTCTCTGCTGGATAAATGGAACCAAGTCCCAGAGGGCATTGACATCCTCATGACCCACTGCCCTCCCCTCGGTGAGTCCAATTAACCAATCACATTCACAACCCGTCATCACCATGCCTAATGGGGCCGCCCCTCATTATTTAAATCCATACGAATATATTACAGAGCAGGTTAGGTTGCGCGCGTGTGTGTGCGCGCGTGTGTGCGCGTGTGTGTGTGTTTACACTGCATCAGCTTTGCATAATCATCTCAGCCCTCCTCCCCTGCAGAATTCTAATGTTCCCAACCAGTCTGGTTCTATATTTGACAGTGGAACTTTGTTTACTCCCTCGGTAGAACATGAAATTGTTTTCCTTAGTTGTTGAGCTTCAGTTGTTTTCCTTAGTTGTTGAGCTTCAGTTGTTTTCCTTAGTTGTTGAGCTTCAGTTGTTTTCCTTAGTTGTTGAGCTTCAGTTGTTTTCCTTAGTTGTTTAGCTTCAGTTGTTTTCCTTAGTTGTTGAGCTTCAGTTGTTTTCCTTAGTTGTTGAGCTTCAGTTGTTTTCCTTAGTTGTTTAGCTTCAGTTGTGGAGCTACAGTTGTTCTTGTCCCTCTGTGTCTTTCTATTCTGTGTCTGGCACTATTGACAGATGTCCTTCCTCTCCAGCTACTACTACTACTACTACTGCTACTACTACTACTACTACTACTACTACTACTACTACTGCTACGGGTGCTGTTTGATTGCATGGAAACTCGATTTCACACCAGTGTGACAGACGCTGGAAACGATTGACTGGGGCCGGAGCTAAGGCTGGGGTCGGAGCTAAGGCTGGGGTCGGAGCTAAGGCTGGGGTCGGAGCTAAGGCTGGGGTCGGAGCTAAGGCTGGGGTCCGGAGCTAAGGCTGGGGGTCGGAGCTAAGGCTGGGGGCCGGAGCTAAGGCTGGGGGCCGGAGCTAAGGCTGGGGGCCGGAGCTAAGGCTGGGGGCCGGAGCTAAGGCTGGGGGCCGGAGCTAAGGCTGGGGGTCGGAGCTAAGGCTGGGGGTCGGAGCTAAGGCTGGGGGTCGGAGCTAAGGCTGGGGGCCGGAGCTAAGGCTGGGGGCCGGAGCTAAGGCTGGGGTCGGAGCTAAGGCTGGGGGCCGGAGCTAAGGCTGGGGGCCGGAGCTAAGGCTGGGGGCCGGAGCTAAGGCTGGGGGCCGGAGCTAAGGCTGGGGGCCGGAGCTAAGGCTGGGGGCCGGAGCTAAGGCTGGGGGCCGGAGCTAAGGCTGGGGGCCGGAGCTAAGGCTGGGGGCCGGAGCTAAGGCTGGGGGCCGGAGCTAAGGCTGGGGGCCGGAGCTAAGGCTGGGGGCCGGAGCTAAGGCTGGGGGCCGGAGCTAAAGCTGGGGTCGGAGCTAAGGCTGGGGGCCGGAGCTAAGGCTGGGGGCCGGAGTATGGAGAAAGGGAGAGAGGCGTAGAGGCTGGGGATAAGACTTTACCTACGTAAAATAGAAAAGGTGCATAGCTTTACCTAGTAACTATTGTGCTAGTGTATTGTTGCTGTCTTATCTAGGTTTGTTGTCTTTCTTGCATGTTCCTCAGGGTTCAGAGACTGGGTTCCTAAGGAGCTGCAGAGGGTGGGCTGTGTGGAGCTGCTCAACACGGTCCAGAGGAGGGTCCGGCCCAAACTACACACCTTTGGAGGAATACATGAAGGTCAGTCAGGATGCCTCCCATAGACACACACCCCACCACGACCCAGGGTAGAAGAAGCCCGTGGAGTAGGGATGGATTAGAGAGAAAGAGAGATGGGTTGTTATAGGTTTCTGTTCAGTACTTTCTCCTGCTTAGACAGGGATGGGGGAGGTGGAGTTGGAGACATTATGGGGTAGACAGGGATGGAGGTGGTGTTGGAGACATTATGGGGTAGACAGGGATGGGGGAGGTGGTGTTGGAGACATTATGGGGTAGACAGGGATGGAGGTGGTGGTGTTGGAGACATTATGGGGTAGACAGGGATGGGGGAGGTGGTGTTGGAGACATTATGGGGTAGACAGGGATGGAGGTGGTGTTGGAGACATTATGGGGTAGACAGGGATGGGGGAGGTGGTGTTGGAGACATTATGGGGTAGACAGGGATGGGGGTGGTGGTGTTGGAGACATTATGGGGTAGACAGGGATGGGGAGGTGGTGTTGGAGACATTATGGGGTAGACAGGGATGGGGGTGGTGGTGTTGGAGACATTATGGGGTAGACAGGGATGGAGGTGGTGTTGAAGACATTATGGGGTAGACAGGGATGGGGGAGGTGGTGTTGGAGACATTATGGGGTAGACAGGGATGGAGGTGGTGTTGGAGACATTATGGGGTAGACAGGAATGGGGAGGTGGTGTTGGAGACATTATGGGGTAGACAGGGATGGGGGTGGTGGTGTTGGAGACATTATGAAGTAGACAGGGATGGGGGAGGTGGTGTTGGAGACATTATGGGGTAGACAGGGATGGGGGTGGTGGTGTTGGAGACATTATGGGGTAGACAGGGATGGAGGTGGTGTTGGAGACATTATGGGGTAGACAGAAATGGGGAGGTGGTGTTGGAGACATTATGGGGTAGACAGGGATGGGGGTGGTGGTGTTGGAGACATTATGGGGTAGACAGGGATGGGGGAGGTGGTGTTGGAGACATTATGGGGTAGACAGGGATGGGGGTGGTGGTGTTGGAGACATTATGGGGTAGACAGGGATGGGGGAGGTGGTGTTGGAGACATTATGGGGTAGACAGGGATGGGGGAGGTGGTGTTGGAGACATTATGGGGTAGACAGGGATGGGGAGGTGGAGTTGGAGACATTATGGGGTAGACAGGGATGGAGGTGGTGTTGGAGACATTATGGGGTAGACAGGGATGGGGGAGGTGGTGTTGGAGACATTATGGGGTAGACAGGGATGGGGAGGTGGAGTTGGAGACATTATGGGGTAGACAGGGATGGGGGTGGTGGTGTTGGAGACATTATGGGGTAGACAGGGATGGGGGTGGTGGTGTTGGAGACATTATGGGGTAGACAGGGATGGGGAGGTGGAGTTGGAGACATTATGGGGTAGACAGGGATGGGGAGGTGGAGTTGGAGACATTATGGGGTAGACAGGGATGGGGAGGTGGAGTTGGAGACATTATGGGGTAGACAGGCATGGAGGTGGTGGTGTTGGAGACATTATGGGGTAGACAGGGATGGGGAGGTGGTGTTGGAGACATTATGGGGTAGACAGGGATGGGGGAGGTGGTGTTGGAGACATTATGGGGTAGACAGGGATGGGGGAGGTGGTGTTGGGGACATTATGGGGTAGACAGGGATGGGGAGGTGGAGTTGGAGACATTATGGGGTAGACAGGGATGGGGAGGTGGTGTTTGTTGGAGACATTATGGGGTAGACAGGGATGGGGAGGTGGAGTTGGAGACATTATGGGGTAGACAGGGATGGGGAGGTGGAGTTGGAGACATTATGGAGTAGACAGGGATGGGGGAGGTGGTGTTGGAGACATTATGGGGTAGACAGGGATGGGGGAGGTGGTGTTGGAGACATTATGGGGTAGACAGGGATGGGGAGGTGGAGTTGGAGACATTATGGGGTAGACAGGGATGGGGAGGTGGTGTTGGAGACATTATGGGGTAGACAGGGATGGGGAGGTGGTGTTGGAGACATTATGGGGTAGACAGGGATGGGGAGGTGGTGTTGGAGACATTATGGGGTAGACAGGGATGGGGGAGGTGGTGTTGGAGACATTATGGGGTAGACAGGGATGGGGGAGGTGGTGTTGGAGACATTATGGGGTAGACAGGGTTGGGGAGGTGGAGTTGGAGACATTATGGGGTAGACAGGCATGGGGAGGTGGTGTTGGAGACATTATGGGGTAGACAGGGATGGGGAGGTGGTGTTGGAGACATTATGGGGTAGACAGGCATGGGGAGGTGGAGTTGGAGACATTATGGGGTAGACAGGGATGGGGAGGTGGTGTTGGAGACATTATGGGGTAGACAGGGATTGGGGAGGTGGTGTTGGAGACATTATGGGGTAGACAGGGATGGAGGTGGTGTTGGAGACATTATGGGGTAGACAGGGATGGGGGAGGTGGTGTTGGAGACATTATGGGGTAGACAGGGATGGGGGAGGTGGAGTTGGAGACATTATGGGGTAGACAGGGATGGGGGTGGTGGTGTTGGAGACATTATGGGGTAGACAGGGATGGGGAGGTGGTGTTGGAGACATTATGGGGTAGACAGGGATGGAGGTGGAGTTGGAGACATTATGGGGTAGACAGGGATGGGGGTGGTGGAGTTTGAGACATTATGGGGTAGACAGGGATGGGGAGGTGGTGTTGGAGACATTATGGGGTAGACAGGGATGGAGGTGGAGTTGGAGACATTATGGGGTAGACAGGGATGGGGGTGGTGGAGTTGGAGACATTATGGGGTAGACAGGGATGGGGAGGTGGTGTTGGAGACATTATGGGGTAGACAGGGATGGGGGAGGTGGTTTTGGAGACATTGTGGGGTAGACAGGGATGGGGAGGTGGTGTTGGAGACATTATGGGGTAGACAGGGATGGGGGAGGTGGTGTTGGAGACATTATGGGGTAGACAGGGATGGGGGTGGTGGTGTTGGAGACATTATGGGGTAGACAGGGATGGGGAGGTGGAGTTGGAGACATTATGGGGTAGACAGGGATGGGGAGGTGGAGTTGGAGACATTATGGGGTAGACAGGGATGGGGAGGTGGAGTTGGAGACATTATGGGGTAGACAGGGATGGAGGTGGTGGTGTTGGAGACATTATGGGGTAGACAGGGATGGGGAGGTGGTGTTGGAGACATTATGGGGTAGACAGGGATGGGGGAGGTGGTGTTGGAGACATTATGGGGTAGACAGGGATGGGGGAGGTGGTGTTGGAGACATTATGGGGTAGACAGGGATGGGGAGGTGGAGTTTGAGACATTATGGGGTAGACAGGGATGGGGAGGTGGTGTTGGAGACATTATGGGGTAGACAGGGATGGGGAGGTGGAGTTGGAGACATTATGGGGTAGACAGGGATGGGGAGGTGGAGTTGGAGACATTATGGAGTAGACAGGGATGGGGGAGGTGGTGTTGGAGACATTATGGGGTAGACAGGGATGGGGGAGGTGGTGTTGGAGACATTATGGGGTAGACAGGGATGGGGAGGTGGAGTTGGAGACATTATGGGGTAGACAGGGATGGGGAGGTGGTGTTGGAGACATTATGGGGTAGACAGGGATGGGGAGGTGGTGTTGGAGACATTATGGGGTAGACAGGGATGGGGAGGTGGTGTTGGAGACATTATGGGGTAGACAGGGATGGGGGAGGTGGTGTTGGAGACATTATGGGGTAGACAGGGATGGGGGAGGTGGTGTTGGAGACATTATGGGGTAGACAGGGATGGGGAGGTGGAGTTGGAGACATTATGGGGTAGACAGGGATGGGGAGGTGGTGTTGGAGACATTATGGGGTAGACAGGGATGGGGAGGTGGTGTTGGAGACATTATGGGGTAGACAGGGATGGGGGAGGTGGTGTTGGAGACATTATGGGGTAGACAGGGATGGGGGAGGTGGAGTTGGAGACATTATGGGGTAGACAGGGATGGGGGTGGTGGTGTTGGAGACATTATGGGGTAGACAGGGATGGGGAGGTGGTGTTGGAGACATTATGGGGTAGACAGGGATGGAGGTGGAGTTGGAGACATTATGGGGTAGACAGGGATGGGGGTGGTGGAGTTTGAGACATTATGGGGTAGACAGGGATGGGGAGGTGGTGTTGGAGACATTATGGGGTAGACAGGGATGGAGGTGGAGTTGGAGACATTATGGGGTAGACAGGGATGGGGGTGGTGGAGTTGGAGACATTATGGGGTAGACAGGGATGGGGAGGTGGTGTTGGAGACATTATGGGGTAGACAGGGATGGGGGAGGTGGTTTTGGAGACATTGTGGGGTAGACAGGAATGGGGAGGTGGAGTTGGAGACATTATGGGGTAGACAGGAATGGGGAGGTGGAGTTGGAGACATTATGGGGTAGACAGGGATGGAGGTGGTGGTGTTGGAGACATTATTGGGTAGACAGGGATGGAGGTGGTGGTGTTGGGGCCTGGGTAGGGGTAGACAGGGATGGAGGTGGTGGTGTTGGGGCCTGGGTAGGGGTAGACAGGGATGGAGGTGGTGGTGTTGGGGCCTGGGTAGGGGTAGACAGGGATGGAGGTGGTGGTGTTGGGGCCTGGGTAGGGGTAGACAGGGCTGGAGGTGGTGGTGTTGGGGACTGGGTAGGGGTAGACAGGGATGGAGGTGGTGGTGTTGGGGACTGGGTAGGGGTAGACAGGGATGGAGGTGGTGGTGTTGGGGACTGGGTAGGGGTAGACAGGGATGGAGGTGGTGGTGTTGGGGACTGGGTAGGGGTAGACAGGGATGGGGAACGTGATAACCCATACCCCTAATCTACCTCTGGGCTAAAGACATGCCCCACTGCTCACCAGATGAGGCCTACAGTACACCTCATTCCCTCCCTCCCTGCCTCCCTCCCCCAGTCCTTCCCTACCTCCCTCCCTCAGTCCCTCCCTCTCTTCTCTCCCTCAGTCCCTCCCTCCCTACCTCCCTCCCCCAGTCCTTCCATACCTCCCTCCCTCAGCCCCTCCCTCCCTCAGACCCTACCTCCCTCAGTCCCTACCTCCATCCCTCAGTCCCTCCCTCCCTACCTCCATTCTTCAGTCCCTCCCTCCCTACCTCCTTCCCTCAGTCCCTCCCTCACTCCCTCAGTCCCTCCCTCACTCCCTCAGTACCTCCCTCAGTCCCTACTTCTCTCACTCCCTCAGTCTATCCCTCCCTACCTCCATCCCTCAGTCTCTCCCTCCCTTCTCTCCCTCAGTTCCTCCCTACCTCCATCCCTCAGTCCCTCCCTCCCTCAGCCCCTACCTACCTCAGTCCCTACCTCCCTCCCTCAGTCCCTACCTCCCTCCCTCAGTCCCTACCTCCCTCCCTCAGTCCCTACCTCCATCCCTCAGTCCCTACCTCCCTCCCTCAGTCCCTACCTCCCTCCCTCAGTCCCTACCTCCCTCCCTCAGTCCCTACCTCCCTCCCTCAGTCCCTACCTCCATCTCTCAGTCCCTACCTCCCTCCCTCAGCCCCTCCATCCCTCAGTCCCTACCTCCATCCCTCAGTCCCTACCTCCCTCCCTCAGTCCCTACCTCCCTCCCTCAGTCCCTACCTCCATCCCTCAGTCCCTACCTCCCTCCCTCAGTCCCTACCTCCCTCCCTCAGTCCCTACCTCCATCCCTCAGTCCCTACCTCCCTCCCTCAGTCCCTACCTCCCTCCCTCAGTCCCTACCTCCCTCCCTCAGTCCCTACCTCCCTCCCTCAGTCCCTACCTCCCTCCCTCAGTCCCTACCTCCATCCCTCAGTCCCTACCTCCCTCCCTCAGTCCCTACCTCCCTCCCTCAGTCCCTACCTCCCTCCCTCAGTCCCTCCCTCCCTCCCTACCTCCCTCCCTCAGCCCCTACCTACCTCAGTCCCTACCTCCATCCCTCAGTCCCTACCTCCCTCCCTCAGTCCCTACCTCCCTACCTCCATCCCTCAGTCCCTCCCTCCCTCAGCCCCTACCTACCTCAGTCCCTACCTACCTCAGTCCCTACCTCCATCCCTCAGTCCCTACCTCCCTCCCTCAGTCCCTACCTCCCTCCCTCAGTCCCTACCTCCATCCCTCAGTCCCTACCTCCATCCCTCAGTCCCTACCTCCATCCCTCAGTCCCTACCTCCATCCCTCAGTCCCTACCTCCCTCCCTCAGCCCCTACCTACCTCAGTCCCTACCTCCCTCCCTCCATCCCTCAGCCCCTACCTACCTCAGTCCCTACCTCCATCCCTCAGTCCCTACCTCCCTCCCTCAGTCCCTACCTCCCTACCTCCATCCCTCAGTCCCTCCCTCCCTCAGCCCCTACCTACCTCAGCCCCTCCCTCCCTCAGTCCCTACCTCCCTCCCTCAGTCCCTACCTCCCTCCCTCAGTCCCTACCTCCATCCCTCAGTCCCTACCTCCATCCCTCAGTCCCTACCTCCATCCCTCAGTCCCTACCTCCCTCCCTCAGCCCCTCCCTCCCTCAGTCCCTACCTCCCTCCCTCAGTCCCTACCTCCCTCCCTCAGTCCCTACCTCCATCCCTCAGTCCCTACCTCCATCCCTCAGTCCCTACCTCCCTCCCTCAGCCCCTCCCTCCCTCAGTCCCTACCTCCATCCCTCAGTCCCTACCTCCATCCCTCAGTCCCTACCTCCATCCCTCAGTCCCTACCTCCATCCCTCAGTCCCTACCTCCCTCCCTCAGTCCCTACCTACCTCAGTCCCTACCTACCTCAGTCCCTACCTCCATCCCTCAGTCCCTACCTCCATCCCTCAGTCCCTACCTCCCTCCCTCAGTCCCTACCTCCATCCCTCAGTCCCTACCTCCATCCCTCAGTCCCTACCTCCATCCCTCAGTCCCTACCTCCCTCCCTCAGTCCCTACCTACCTCAGTCCCTACCTACCTCAGTCCCTACCTCCATCCCTCAGTCCCTCCATCCCTCCCTCAGTCCCTCCCTCCATCCCTCAGTCCCTACCTCCATCCCTCAGTCCCTACCTCCCTCCCTCAGTCCCTACCTCCATCCCTCAGTCCCTACCTCCATCCCTCAGTCCCTACCTCCATCCCTCAGTCCCTACCTCCCTCCCTCAGCCCCTCCCTCCCTCAGTCCCTACCTCCCTCCCTCAGTCCCTACCTCCCTCCCTCAGTCCCTACCTCCATCCCTCAGTCCCTACCTCCATCCCTCAGTCCCTACCTCCATCCCTCAGTCCCTACCTCCCTCCCTCAGTCCCTACCTCCATCCCTCAGTCCCTACCTCCATCCCTCAGTCCCTACCTCCATCCCTCAGTCCCTACCTCCCTCCCTCAGTCCCTACCTCCATCCCTCAGTCCCTACCTCCCTCCCTCAGTCCCTACCTCCCTCCCTCAGTCCCTACCTCCCTCCCTCAGTCCCTACCTCCATCCCTCAGTCCCTACCTCCATCCCTCAGTCCCTACCTCCCTCCCTCAGTCCCTACCTCCATCCCTCAGTCCCTACCTCCCTCCCTCAGTCCCTACCTCCATCCCTCAGTCCCTACCTCCATCCCTCAGTCCCTACCTCCATCCCTCAGTCCCTACCTCCCTCCCTCAGTCCCTACCTCCATCCCTCAGTCCCTACCTCCCTCCCTCAGTCCCTACCTCCCTCCCTCAGTCCCTACCTCCCTCCCTCAGTCCCTACCTCCCTCCCTCAGTCCCTACCTCCCTCCCTCAGTCCCTACCTCCCTCCCTCAGTCCCTACCTCCCTCCCTCAGTCCCTACCTCCCTCAGTCCCTACCTCCATCCCTCAGTCCCTACCTCCCTCCCTCAGTCCCTACCTCCCTCAGTCCCTACCTCCCTCCCTCAGTCCCTACCTCCCTCCCTCAGTCCCTACCTCCATCCCTCAGTCCCTACCTCCATCCCTCAGTCCCTACCTCCCTCCCTCAGTCCCTACCTCCCTCCCTCAGTCCCTACCTCCCTCCCTCAGTCCCTACCTCCATCCCTCAGTCCCTACCTCCCTCCCTCAGTCCCTACCTCCATCCCTCAGTCCCTACCTCCCTCCCTCAGTCCCTACCTCCATCCCTCAGTCCCTACCTCCCTCAGTCCCTACCTCCATCCCTCAGTCCCTACCTCCATCCCTCAGTCCCTACCTCCCTCCCTCAGTCCCTACCTCCCTCAGTCCCTACCTCCATCCCTCAGTCCCTACCTCCATCCCTCAGTCCCTACCTCCCTCCCTCAGTCCCTACCTCCCTCAGTCCCTACCTCCATCCCTCAGTCCCTACCTCCCTCCCTCAGCCCCTACCTCCCTCCCTCAGTCCCTACCTCCCTCCCTCAGTCCCTACCTCCCTCCCTCAGTCCCTACCTCCCTCCCTCAGTCCCTACCTCCCTCCCTCAGCCCCTACCTACCTCAGTCCCTACCTCCATCCCTCAGTCCCTACCTCCCTCCCTCAGTCCCTACCTCCCTACCTCCATCCCTCAGTCCCTCCCTCCCTCAGCCCCTACCTACCTCAGTCCCTACCTACCTCAGTCCCTACCTCCATCCCTCAGTCCCTCCATCCCTCCCTCAGTCCCTCCCTCCATCCCTCAGTCCCTACCTCCATCCCTCAGTCCCTACCTCCCTCCCTCAGTCCCTACCTCCATCCCTCAGTCCCTACCTCCATCCCTCAGTCCCTACCTCCATCCCTCAGTCCCTACCTCCCTCCCTCAGCCCCTCCCTCCCTCAGTCCCTACCTCCCTCCCTCAGTCCCTACCTCCCTCCCTCAGTCCCTACCTCCCTCCCTCAGTCCCTACCTCCATCCCTCAGTCCCTACCTCCATCCCTCAGTCCCTACCTCCATCCCTCAGTCCCTACCTCCATCCCTCAGTCCCTACCTCCATCCCTCAGTCCCTACCTCCATCCCTCAGTCCCTACCTCCATCCCTCAGTCCCTACCTCCCTCCCTCAGTCCCTACCTCCATCCCTCAGTCCCTACCTCCATCCCTCAGTCCCTACCTCCATCCCTCAGTCCCTACCTCCCTCCCTCAGTCCCTACCTACCTCAGTCCCTACCTACCTCAGTCCCTACCTCCATCCCTCAGTCCCTCCATCCCTCCCTCAGTCCCTCCCTCCATCCCTCAGTCCCTACCTCCATCCCTCAGTCCCTACCTCCCTCCCTCAGTCCCTACCTCCATCCCTCAGTCCCTACCTCCATCCCTCAGTCCCTACCTCCATCCCTCAGTCCCTACCTCCCTCCCTCAGCCCCTCCCTCCCTCAGTCCCTACCTCCCTCCCTCAGTCCCTACCTCCCTCCCTCAGTCCCTACCTCCATCCCTCAGTCCCTACCTCCATCCCTCAGTCCCTACCTCCCTACCTCAGTCCCTACCTCCATCCCTCAGTCCCTCCATCCCTCCCTCAGTCCCTCCCTCCATCCCTCAGTCCCTACCTCCATCCCTCAGTCCCTACCTCCATCCCTCAGTCCCTACCTCCCTCCCTCAGTCCCTACCTCCATCCCTCAGTCCCTACCTCCATCCCTCAGTCCCTACCTCCCTCCCTCAGTCCCTACCTCCCTCCCTCAGTCCCTACCTCCCTCCCTCAGTCCCTACCTCCATCCCTCAGTCCCTACCTCCATCCCTCAGTCCCTCCCTCCATCCCTCAGTCCCTCCCTCCATCCCTCAGTCCCTACCTCCATCCCTCAGTCCCTACCTCCCTCCCTCAGTCCCTACCTCCCTCCCTCAGTCCCTACCTCCATCCCTCAGTCCCTACCTCCCTCCCTCAGTCCCTACCTCCCTCCCTCAGTCCCTACCTCCCTCCCTCAGTCCCTACCTCCCTCCCTCAGTCCCTACCTCCCTCCCTCAGTCCCTACCTCCCTCCCTCAGTCCCTACCTCCCTCCCTCAGTCCCTACCTCCATCCCTCAGTCCCTACCTCCCTCCCTCAGTCCCTACCTCCCTCCCTCAGTCCCTACCTCCCTCCCTCAGTCCCTACCTCCATCCCTCAGTCCCTACCTCCATCCCTCAGTCCCTACCTCCATCCCTCAGTCCCTACCTCCATCCCTCAGTCCCTACCTCCATCCCTCAGTCCCTACCTCCATCCCTCAGTCCCTACCTCCATCCCTCAGTCCCTACCTCCATCCCTCAGTCCCTACCTCCCTCCCTCAGTCCCTACCTCCATCCCTCAGTCCCTACCTCCATCCCTCAGTCCCTACCTCCATCCCTCAGTCCCTACCTCCCTCCCTCAGTCCCTACCTACCTCAGTCCCTACCTACCTCAGTCCCTACCTCCATCCCTCAGTCCCTCCATCCCTCCCTCAGTCCCTCCCTCCATCCCTCAGTCCCTACCTCCATCCCTCAGTCCCTACCTCCCTCCCTCAGTCCCTACCTCCCTCCCTCAGTCCCTACCTCCATCCCTCAGTCCCTACCTCCCTCCCTCAGTCCCTACCTCCATCCCTCAGTCCCTCCCTCCATCCCTCAGTCCCTACCTCCATCCCTCAGTCCCTACCTCCCTCCCTCAGTCCCTACCTCCCTCCCTCAGTCCCTACCTCCCTCCCTCAGTCCCTACCTCCCTCCCTCAGTCCCTACCTCCATCCCTCAGTCCCTACCTCCATCCCTCAGTCCCTACCTCCATCCCTCAGTCCCTACCTCCATCCCTCAGTCCCTACCTCCATCCCTCAGTCCCTACCTCCATCCCTCAGTCCCTACCTCCATCCCTCAGTCCCTACCTCCCTCCCTCAGCCCCTCCCTCCATCCCTCAGTCCCTACCTCCATCCCTCAGTCCCTACCTCCATCCCTCAGTCCCTACCTCCCTCCCTCAGCCCCTCCCTCCATCCCTCAGTCCCTACCTCCATCCCTCAGTCCCTACCTCCATCCCTCAGTCCCTACCTCCCTCCCTCAGTCCCTACCTCCATCCCTCAGTCCCTACCTCCATCCCTCAGTCCCTACCTCCATCCCTCAGTCCCTACCTCCCTCCCTCAGTCCCTACCTACCTCAGTCCCTACCTACCTCAGTCCCTACCTCCATCCCTCAGTCCCTCCATCCCTCCCTCAGTCCCTCCCTCCATCCCTCAGTCCCTACCTCCATCCCTCAGTCCCTACCTCCATCCCTCAGTCCCTACCTCCATCCCTCAGTCCCTACCTCCCTCCCTCAGTCCCTACCTACCTCAGTCCCTACCTACCTCAGTCCCTACCTCCATCCCTCAGTCCCTCCATCCCTCCCTCAGTCCCTCCCTCCATCCCTCAGTCCCTACCTCCATCCCTCAGTCCCTCCCTCCCTCCCTCAGTCCCTACCTCCATCCCTCAGTCCCTCCCTCCATCCCTCAGTCCCTACCTCCATCCCTCAGTCCCTACCTCCATCCCTCAGTCCCTCCCTCCCTCCCTCAGTCCCTACCTCCCTACCTCCATCCCTCAGTCCCTCCCTCCCTCAGCCCCTACCTACCTCAGTCCCTACCTACCTCAGTCCCTACCTCCATCCCTCAGTCCCTCCATCCCTCCCTCAGTCCCTACCTCCATCCCTCAGTCCCTACCTCCATCCCTCAGTCCCTACCTCCCTCCCTCAGTCCCTACCTCCATCCCTCAGTCCCTACCTCCATCCCTCAGTCCCTACCTCCATCCCTCAGTCCCTACCTCCCTCCCTCAGTCCCTACCTACCTCAGTCCCTACCTACCTCAGTCCCTACCTCCATCCCTCAGTCCCTCCATCCCTCCCTCAGTCCCTCCCTCCATCCCTCAGTCCCTACCTCCATCCCTCAGTCCCTACCTCCCTCCCTCAGTCCCTACCTACCTCAGTCCCTACCTACCTCAGTCCCTACCTCCATCCCTCAGTCCCTCCATCCCTCCCTCAGTCCCTCCCTCCATCCCTCAGTCCCTACCTCCATCCCTCAGTCCCTACCTCCCTCCCTCAGTCCCTACCTCCATCCCTCAGTCCCTACCTCCATCCCTCAGTCCCTACCTCCATCCCTCAGTCCCTACCTCCATCCCTCAGTCCCTACCTCCCTCCCTCAGCCCCTCCCTCCCTCAGTCCCTACCTCCCTCCCTCAGTCCCTACCTCCCTCCCTCAGTCCCTACCTCCATCCCTCAGTCCCTACCTCCATCCCTCAGTCCCTACCTCCCTACCTCAGTCCCTACCTCCATCCCTCAGTCCCTCCATCCCTCCCTCAGTCCCTCCCTCCATCCCTCAGTCCCTACCTCCATCCCTCAGTCCCTACCTCCATCCCTCAGTCCCTACCTCCCTCCCTCAGTCCCTACCTCCATCCCTCAGTCCCTACCTCCATCCCTCAGTCCCTACCTCCCTCCCTCAGTCCCTACCTCCCTCCCTCAGTCCCTACCTCCCTCCCTCAGTCCCTACCTCCATCCCTCAGTCCCTACCTCCATCCCTCAGTCCCTCCCTCCATCCCTCAGTCCCTACCTCCATCCCTCAGTCCCTCCCTCCATCCCTCAGTCCCTACCTCCCTCCCTCAGTCCCTACCTCCCTCCCTCAGTCCCTACCTCCATCCCTCAGTCCCTACCTCCCTCCCTCAGTCCCTACCTCCCTCCCTCAGTCCCTACCTCCCTCCCTCAGTCCCTACCTCCCTCCCTCAGTCCCTACCTCCCTCCCTCAGTCCCTACCTCCCTCCCTCAGTCCCTACCTCCCTCCCTCAGTCCCTACCTCCATCCCTCAGTCCCTACCTCCCTCCCTCAGTCCCTACCTCCCTCCCTCAGTCCCTACCTCCCTCCCTCAGTCCCTACCTCCCTCCCTCAGTCCCTACCTCCCTCCCTCAGTCCCTACCTCCATCCCTCAGTCCCTACCTCCATCCCTCAGTCCCTACCTCCATCCCTCAGTCCCTACCTCCATCCCTCAGTCCCTACCTCCATCCCTCAGTCCCTACCTCCATCCCTCAGTCCCTACCTCCCTCCCTCAGTCCCTACCTCCATCCCTCAGTCCCTACCTCCATCCCTCAGTCCCTACCTCCCTCCCTCAGTCCCTACCTACCTCAGTCCCTACCTACCTCAGTCCCTACCTCCATCCCTCAGTCCCTCCATCCCTCCCTCAGTCCCTCCCTCCATCCCTCAGTCCCTACCTCCATCCCTCAGTCCCTACCTCCCTCCCTCAGTCCCTACCTCCCTCCCTCAGTCCCTACCTCCATCCCTCAGTCCCTACCTCCCTCCCTCAGTCCCTACCTCCATCCCTCAGTCCCTCCCTCCATCCCTCAGTCCCTACCTCCATCCCTCAGTCCCTACCTCCCTCCCTCAGTCCCTACCTCCCTCCCTCAGTCCCTACCTCCCTCCCTCAGTCCCTACCTCCCTCCCTCAGTCCCTACCTCCCTCCCTCAGTCCCTACCTCCATCCCTCAGTCCCTACCTCCATCCCTCAGTCCCTACCTCCATCCCTCAGTCCCTACCTCCATCCCTCAGTCCCTACCTCCATCCCTCAGTCCCTACCTCCATCCCTCAGTCCCTACCTCCCTCCCTCAGCCCCTCCCTCCATCCCTCAGTCCCTACCTCCATCCCTCAGTCCCTACCTCCATCCCTCAGTCCCTACCTCCCTCCCTCAGCCCCTCCCTCCATCCCTCAGTCCCTACCTCCATCCCTCAGTCCCTACCTCCATCCCTCAGTCCCTACCTCCCTCCCTCAGTCCCTACCTCCATCCCTCAGTCCCTACCTCCATCCCTCAGTCCCTACCTCCATCCCTCAGTCCCTACCTCCCTCCCTCAGTCCCTACCTACCTCAGTCCCTACCTACCTCAGTCCCTACCTCCATCCCTCAGTCCCTCCATCCCTCCCTCAGTCCCTCCCTCCATCCCTCAGTCCCTACCTCCATCCCTCAGTCCCTACCTCCATCCCTCAGTCCCTACCTCCATCCCTCAGTCCCTACCTCCCTCCCTCAGTCCCTACCTACCTCAGTCCCTACCTACCTCAGTCCCTACCTCCATCCCTCAGTCCCTCCATCCCTCCCTCAGTCCCTCCCTCCATCCCTCAGTCCCTACCTCCATCCCTCAGTCCCTCCCTCCCTCCCTCAGTCCCTACCTCCATCCCTCAGTCCCTCCCTCCATCCCTCAGTCCCTACCTCCATCCCTCAGTCCCTACCTCCATCCCTCAGTCCCTCCCTCCCTCCCTCAGTCCCTACCTCCCTACCTCCATCCCTCAGTCCCTCCCTCCCTCAGCCCCTACCTACCTCAGTCCCTACCTACCTCAGTCCCTACCTCCATCCCTCAGTCCCTCCATCCCTCCCTCAGTCCCTACCTCCATCCCTCAGTCCCTACCTCCATCCCTCAGTCCCTACCTCCCTCCCTCAGTCCCTACCTCCATCCCTCAGTCCCTACCTCCATCCCTCAGTCCCTACCTCCATCCCTCAGTCCCTACCTCCCTCCCTCAGTCCCTACCTACCTCAGTCCCTACCTACCTCAGTCCCTACCTCCATCCCTCAGTCCCTCCATCCCTCCCTCAGTCCCTCCCTCCATCCCTCAGTCCCTACCTCCATCCCTCAGTCCCTACCTCCATCCCTCAGTCCCTACCTCCATCCCTCAGTCCCTACCTCCCTCCCTCAGTCCCTACCTACCTCAGTCCCTACCTACCTCAGTCCCTACCTCCATCCCTCAGTCCCTCCATCCCTCCCTCAGTCCCTCCCTCCATCCCTCAGTCCCTACCTCCATCCCTCAGTCCCTCCCTCCCTCCCTCAGTCCCTACCTCCATCCCTCAGTCCCTCCCTCCATCCCTCAGTCCCTACCTCCATCCCTCAGTCCCTACCTCCATCCCTCAGTCCCTCCCTCCCTCCCTCAGTCCCTACCTCCCTACCTCCATCCCTCAGTCCCTCCCTCCCTCAGCCCCTACCTACCTCAGTCCCTACCTACCTCAGTCCCTACCTCCCTCCCTCAGTCCCTACCTCCCTCCCTCAGTCCCTACCTCCCTCCCTCAGTCCCTACCTCCCTCCCTCAGTCCCTACCTCCCTCCCTCAGTCCCTACCTCCATCCCTCAGTCCCTACCTCCATCCCTCAGTCCCTACCTCCATCCCTCAGTCCCTACCTCCATCCCTCAGTCCCTACCTCCATCCCTCAGTCCCTACCTCCATCCCTCAGTCCCTACCTCCCTCCCTCAGTCCCTACCTCCATCCCTCAGTCCCTACCTCCATCCCTCAGTCCCTACCTCCCTCCCTCAGTCCCTACCTACCTCAGTCCCTACCTACCTCAGTCCCTACCTCCATCCCTCAGTCCCTCCATCCCTCCCTCAGTCCCTCCCTCCATCCCTCAGTCCCTACCTCCATCCCTCAGTCCCTACCTCCCTCCCTCAGTCCCTACCTCCCTCCCTCAGTCCCTACCTCCATCCCTCAGTCCCTACCTCCCTCCCTCAGTCCCTACCTCCATCCCTCAGTCCCTCCCTCCATCCCTCAGTCCCTACCTCCATCCCTCAGTCCCTACCTCCCTCCCTCAGTCCCTACCTCCCTCCCTCAGTCCCTACCTCCCTCCCTCAGTCCCTACCTCCCTCCCTCAGTCCCTACCTCCATCCCTCAGTCCCTACCTCCATCCCTCAGTCCCTACCTCCATCCCTCAGTCCCTACCTCCATCCCTCAGTCCCTACCTCCATCCCTCATTCCCTACCTCCATCCCTCAGTCCCTACCTCCATCCCTCAGTCCCTACCTCCCTCCCTCAGCCCCTCCCTCCATCCCTCAGTCCCTACCTCCATCCCTCAGTCCCTACCTCCATCCCTCAGTCCCTACCTCCCTCCCTCAGCCCCTCCCTCCATCCCTCAGTCCCTACCTCCATCCCTCAGTCCCTACCTCCATCCCTCAGTCCCTACCTCCCTCCCTCAGTCCCTACCTCCATCCCTCAGTCCCTACCTCCATCCCTCAGTCCCTACCTCCATCCCTCAGTCCCTACCTCCCTCCCTCAGTCCCTACCTACCTCAGTCCCTACCTACCTCAGTCCCTACCTCCATCCCTCAGTCCCTCCATCCCTCCCTCAGTCCCTCCCTCCATCCCTCAGTCCCTACCTCCATCCCTCAGTCCCTACCTCCATCCCTCAGTCCCTACCTCCATCCCTCAGTCCCTACCTCCCTCCCTCAGTCCCTACCTACCTCAGTCCCTACCTACCTCAGTCCCTACCTCCATCCCTCAGTCCCTCCATCCCTCCCTCAGTCCCTCCCTCCATCCCTCAGTCCCTACCTCCATCCCTCAGTCCCTCCCTCCCTCCCTCAGTCCCTACCTCCATCCCTCAGTCCCTCCCTCCATCCCTCAGTCCCTACCTCCATCCCTCAGTCCCTACCTCCATCCCTCAGTCCCTCCCTCCCTCCCTCAGTCCCTACCTCCCTACCTCCATCCCTCAGTCCCTCCCTCCCTCAGCCCCTACCTACCTCAGTCCCTACCTACCTCAGTCCCTACCTCCATCCCTCAGTCCCTCCATCCCTCCCTCAGTCCCTACCTCCATCCCTCAGTCCCTACCTCCATCCCTCAGTCCCTACCTCCCTCCCTCAGTCCCTACCTCCATCCCTCAGTCCCTACCTCCATCCCTCAGTCCCTACCTCCATCCCTCAGTCCCTACCTCCCTCCCTCAGTCCCTACCTACCTCAGTCCCTACCTACCTCAGTCCCTACCTCCATCCCTCAGTCCCTCCATCCCTCCCTCAGTCCCTCCCTCCATCCCTCAGTCCCTACCTCCATCCCTCAGTCCCTACCTCCATCCCTCAGTCCCTACCTCCATCCCTCAGTCCCTACCTCCCTCCCTCAGTCCCTACCTACCTCAGTCCCTACCTACCTCAGTCCCTACCTCCATCCCTCAGTCCCTCCATCCCTCCCTCAGTCCCTCCCTCCATCCCTCAGTCCCTACCTCCATCCCTCAGTCCCTCCCTCCCTCCCTCAGTCCCTACCTCCATCCCTCAGTCCCTCCCTCCATCCCTCAGTCCCTACCTCCATCCCTCAGTCCCTACCTCCATCCCTCAGTCCCTCCCTCCCTCCCTCAGTCCCTACCTCCCTACCTCCATCCCTCAGTCCCTCCCTCCCTCAGCCCCTACCTACCTCAGTCCCTACCTACCTCAGTCCCTACCTCCATCCCTCAGTCCCTCCATCCCTCCCTCAG
Source organism: Salvelinus fontinalis (assembly GCF_029448725.1). NCBI lineage: Eukaryota > Metazoa > Chordata > Actinopteri > Salmoniformes > Salmonidae > Salvelinus > Salvelinus fontinalis. Next base: position 79,313 of record NW_026600473.1, read on the forward strand.
TCCCTCCCTCCATCCCTCAGTCCCTACCTCCATCCCTCAGTCCCTACCTCCCTCCCTCAGTCCCTACCTCCATCCCTTAGTCCCTACCTCCATCCCTCAGTCCCTACCTCCATCCCTCAGTCCCTACCTCCCTCCCTCAGCCCCTCCCTCCCTCAGTCCCTACCTCCCTCCCTCAGTCCCTACCTCCCTCCCTCAGTCCCTACCTCCATCCCTCAGTCCCTACCTCCATCCCTCAGTCCCTACCTCCATCCCTCAGTCCCTACCTCCATCCCTCAGTCCCTACCTCCCTCCCTCAGTCCCTACCTCCCTCCCTCAGTCCCTACCTCCCTCCCTCAGTCCCTACCTCCCTCCCTCAGTCCCTACCTCCATCCCTCAGTCCCTACCTCCATCCCTCAGTCCCTACCTCCCTCCCTCAGTCCCTACCTCCATCCCTCAGTCCCTACCTCCATCCCTCAGTCCCTACCTCCATCCCTCAGTCCCTACCTCCCTCCCTCAGCCCCTCTCTCCCTCAGTCCCTACCTCCCTCCCTCAGTCCCTACCTCCCTCCCTCAGTCCCTACCTCCATCCCTCAGTCCCTACCTCCATCCCTCAGTCCCTACCTCCCTACCTCAGTCCCTACCTCCATCCCTCAGTCCCTCCATCCCTCCCTCAGTCCCTCCCTCCATCCCTCAGTCCCTACCTCCATCCCTCAGTCCCTACCTCCATCCCTCAGTCCCTACCTCCCTCCCTCAGTCCCTACCTCCATCCCTCAGCCCCTCCCTCCCTCAGTCCCTACCTCCCTCCCTCAGTCCCTACCTCCCTCCCTCAGTCCCTACCTCCATCCCTCAGTCCCTACCTCCATCCCTCAGTCCCTACCTCCCTACCTCAGTCCCTACCTCCATCCCTCAGTCCCTCCATCCCTCCCTCAGTCCCTCCCTCCATCCCTCAGTCCCTACCTCCATCCCTCAGTCCCTACCTCCATCCGTCAGTCCCTACCTCCCTCCCTCAGTCCCTACCTCCATCCCTCAGTCCCTACCTCCATCCCTCAGTCCCTACCTCCCTCCCTCAGTCCCTACCTCCCTCCCTCAGTCCCTACCTCCCTCCCTCAGTCCCTACCTCCATCCCTCAGTCCCTACCTCCATCCCTCAGTCCCTCCCTCCATCCCTCAGTCCCTACCTCCCTCCCTCAGTCCCTACCTCCCTCCCTCAGTCCCTACCTCCATCCCTCAGTCCCTACCTCCATCCCTCAGTCCCTACCTCCCTCCCTCAGTCCCTACCTCCCTCCCTCAGTCCCTACCTCCCTCCCTCAGTCCCTACCTCCCTCCCTCAGTCCCTACCTCCCTCCCTCAGTCCCTACCTCCATCCCTCAGTCCCTACCTCCCTCCCTCAGTCCCTACCTCCCTCCCTCAGTCCCTACCTCCCTCCCTCAGTCCCTACCTCCCTCCCTCAGTCCCTACCTCCCTCCCTCAGTCCCTACCTCCATCCCTCAGTCCCTACCTCCATCCCTCAGTCCCTACCTCCATCCCTCAGTCCCTACCTCCATCCCTCAGTCCCTACCTCCATCCCTCAGTCCCTACCTCCCTCCCTCAGTCCCTACCTCCATCCCTCAGTCCCTACCTCCATCCCTCAGTCCCTACCTCCATCCCTCAGTCCCTACCTCCATCCCTCAGTCCCTACCTCCCTCCCTCAGTCCCTACCTACCTCAGTCCCTACCTACCTCAGTCCCTACCTCCATCCCTCAGTCCCTCCATCCCTCCCTCAGTCCCTCCCTCCATCCCTCAGTCCCTACCTCCATCCCTCAGTCCCTACCTCCCTCCCTCAGTCCCTACCTCCATCCCTCAGTCCCTACCTCCATCCCTCAGTCCCTACCTCCATCCCTCAGTCCCTACCTCCCTCCCTCAGCCCCTCCCTCCCTCAGTCCCTACCTCCCTCCCTCAGTCCCTACCTCCCTCCCTCAGTCCCTACCTCCATCCCTCAGTCCCTACCTCCATCCCTCAGTCCCTACCTCCCTACCTCAGTCCCTACCTCCATCCCTCAGTCCCTCCATCCCTCCCTCAGTCCCTCCCTCCATCCCTCAGTCCCTACCTCCCTCCCTCAGTCCCTACCTCCATCCCTCAGTCCCTACCTCCATCCCTCAGTCCCTACCTCCCTACCTCAGTCCCTACCTCCATCCCTCAGTCCCTACCTCCATCCCTCAGTCCCTACCTCCCTACCTCAGTCCCTACCTCCATCCCTCAGTCCCTCCATCCCTCCCTCAGTCCCTCCCTCCATCCCTCAGTCCCTACCTCCATCCCTCAGTCCCTACCTCCATCCCTCAGTCCCTACCTCCCTCCCTCAGTCCCTACCTCCATCCCTCAGTCCCTACCTCCATCCCTCAGTCCCTACCTCCCTCCCTCAGTCCCTACCTCCCTCCCTCAGTCCCTACCTCCATCCCTCAGTCCCTACCTCCATCCCTCAGTCCCTCCCTCCATCCCTCAGTCCCTACCTCCATCCCTCAGTCCCTCCCTCCATCCCTCAGTCCCTACCTCCCTCCCTCAGTCCCTACCTCCCTCCCTCAGTCCCTACCTCCCTCCCTCAGTCCCTACCTCCCTCCCTCAGTCCCTCCCTCCATCCCTCCCTCCCTCATTCCATCCTTTATGTTTTTAATTAAAGGTGTAGAAATGAATAGACTCAGTTCAGAGGAGAGACAATTAAAGAAGTCTCAGAAAGGAACGCACCCTGTGGGGTTTTGATTAGTCGATTTGACACTACGGTTTCTCACTTCATTGCCAATGTTGATGATGCATTTGACTTCCCCGTGGCGTGTGCTGATGATGCGTTCTCCCTCCACAGGGTATGGCATCATGACTGACGGCTGCACGACGTTCATCAACTCCTCAACGTGCACGATCAGCTTCCAGCCCACCAACCCCCCAATCGTGTTCGACCTGCCCAACCCCTCCAGCTCCTGAGAATGACCTGTGAAAGAGGGGGGGGGGGGGGGGGTTGTTGGCCAGAATAACCTTTTTTTTCTAACAAATAATGTCAAAATAATTATATTAAGTGTCTCTCTCAAATATTGTTATTTTGTAAGCTGTAAAGTGAAAGAGTGTGGGGGGGGGGGGGGGTGTAGGGTTAGAGGGGGGGTGGGCAGGTTATATGGGGGGTGGGGGGGTGGGCAGGTTAGAGGGGGGGTGGGCAGGTTAGAGGTGGGGGGGGCAGGTTAGAGGGGGGGTGGGGAGGGGCAGGTTATAGGGAGCTGAGTGGTTATAGAAACTTGCTATGGAAGAAAAAGCAGTTGCATCTGTAAGATAAATTATGCTTTGTGAATTTGTACAATTTCCTTCGTTTTTGGGGTTTGTGTTTGCTGGAAACGTCGGTATTGGATGCCATTGTTGATTTTGTTCATTCTTGTTTTTTGTGTTTGGTTTCATTTTGTTTCCTGGACAATTTTGCTTTCTGATTGGCTGATAGGGACGATGCCTTAAACTAGCTTTAATGTTGTCAGCTAGAGCCCCGCCCTCTGCAAGCTCAGAGAAAGACCTTATTTATTATTCACTTGTGTCTATCAACCCAGTCAAACTACACCACACAGAGCAGGGAAAGAAATCTATCAAATTATACGCTTGGGATACTCTAACATCTACCATCTGCAATTCTGATACATCTGGAGAAGAGCAAGTATATATATACAGTATATATATATATATATATATATATATATATATATATATATATATATATATA